>NW_020257513.1:0-45381 GCF_003255815.1 Theropithecus gelada
ATCCCCTTTACACTATCTCCCTACACTGTCCCCTACAGTATCCCCCCTACACTATCCCTATATGCTATCCTCCTACACTATCCCTTCTACACTATCCTCCTACAGTATCCCCCTACACTGTCCCCTACACTATCCCCCCTACACTGTCCACCTACACTATCCCCTTACGCTAGCCCCCCTACGCTATCCCTCACGCTATTTCCCCAATGCTATCCCCCTGACATTATCCCCCTACGCTATCCCCCTATGCTATTCCCCATACACTATCCCTCTATACTATATCCCTACTCTATCCCCCATGCTATCCCCCTACACTACCCCCCTACATTATCCCTTTACACTATCCCCCTATGCTATTCCCCCTACACTATCCCTCTACACTATCCCCCTATGCTATCCCCCTTATGCTATCCTCCTACACTATCCCCTACAGTATACCCCACGCTATTCCCCCTACACTATCCCCCCTACACTATCCCCCCTACACTATCCCCCCACACTATCCCCCTACACTATCCCGCCTGTGCTATTCCTCTGCACTACCCTGTCTACACTATCCATTCTTCTACATGCCCTGTACACTCTGGTCTACACTACTTGCTAACACTGCCCCTCCTGCACTCTCTTGATGTCCAGCATCCCACATCCTCCCCAGCCTTTGGTGTTGGTGCTACAGGCTGCCTGCTTCAATGAGGAGTGGCACTGCAGGGCAGGTGCCTCATGCCAGGCCTTGAATGGAGTGGGGAGAGGGCAATGCCAGTCTGGCCTCTTGGCCTTCTGCTATGGTGGGGTGTTTGGGCAGCAGAAGAAGACAGGAGCCTGGGCACTGGCTCTGGGGCATCGTCTGCCCACCTCAGGCTCGTGAACGGAGGGGAGACACCTGGGGAAATCCACTTTTCCCAGCCACACATCCAGCCCATATGCCTGCGCCTGGACTTCCGTGTTTCCTGCTCCTGCCAGGAGGCCGGGCCTCGGCGTTCCAGTTTGTAATTCTGCAGCTGGCCACTGGGTGGGCAGGTGAGGTGTGCTGTTGGAAGGAGACCCAGGCTGGGACCCAGCCAGGAAGCTCTGATCCCAGCTGGGTCTGGAGGGCAGTACTCCCCAGGGGCACCTGAGGGTATGGTGGAGCCTTTGCAACTTCCACTGGAGGAGGTCTTTTTGCTGCCGAGGCCTCACCTCTTCCTAGAAGCTCCCTTGGGTTAATCACAGTCCCCTGCTTGTGAGACCACAGCTCCTCAGTCTGAAGGAGGCTCCCCTGAGCTGGGCCTGGATGGGATGTCCCACCCCTGCTTCCTCCCTCCCAGCTAGCCTGTGTTTGGGTGGACAAATCCTCCTCATCTTCGCACCATAAACACCAATTTGCAGGGCCCCGAGAGCCAAATGACTGTTTACTGTGTGCTCTAGAGGCTCAAATAAAAAAAGAGAGAGAGAGAGAGAGAGAGAGACCAAAAGAGAGCAAGGAGTCAGCTTGGAGCTAAACAGCAATTAGCACCTTCTGCTGAGCTCCCATCCTGGCCAGGCAGGCGGGTGGTGGCTCCCAGGCTTCAGTGGGGCCCCTTCCAAGGGCTCCCCTGCTGCCATGGGCACCCACTTTTTTTCTTGGCATCTGCAGAGATGCAGTCTCAGAATTACAGGAGGATGTTGGAGCCCTAGGAAGTGTCCCCATGCTCACCTCCTCCTGGAAGCCCTCCCAGATGATCCCAAAGGCAATCACTGACAGCAGTCCAGTTCTGCAGGGAGGAACACTGACCTAGTCCCCCAGACCTTGGAAGTTGCTCCAGGAGGTCTTGCCAGGGCTCCAGACCCATGCAAGACTCCTGCAGGGACCTGAGTGCCCTGTCCTGAGGCATCCATCCTGAGGGTTTCAGAGGCAGAAAGGGGGATCCATGAGGGGAGGAGACTGGGAAAGAGGGCTGAGCTGTCCAGGAGAGGGGCTGGGGCCCGTGGAGGGTGGTGGTGCCACTGTAGGGCAGAGGGAACTAGGGCCCATCCAAGGTCTACAGCTGGACGTCAGGGTGAGACTGCTTCCCCCAGGACCTGGGATGAGGCTGTGTCTCCCAGACCCCAGGGCAGGGCCCTGTCTTCTCATATTCCAGGGTGGGGCACATCCCCAGCTCAGTCCAGGCTGAGGGTCCGCACTTGTCTTACCTGGAACCGCAGCCCAGGGTGCTCCAACCTCCTCTACCCTCTGCCAGTAGCCCAGGAAGGGCAGGGCCTACAGGTGGAAGGGCAGGGTCTCGGGACAGAGCCTGGCAGAGGGCAGAGGCTGGCTCAGCATCCCAGGGGTTCCCCTCTGGTTCTCCCTTGGACTTTCTCTCATGGCTTCTCACTCCAGGCTTCAGTGCAGGGTGGACAGTCCACCCACCGAGGCCCGCCCCGAGCTCGGGGACCAGGGTCCCCCACTCTGATGATGCCAGGCTCTGAGTGCACAGCCCTGATTGTAATTCCTGGTGAGAGGCTATCTGCAGGGGAAAGAGTGGAGGTATCCACCTGGCTGAAACACTGGGGAGGGCCAGGCTAGAGGAAGGCTCCAGGGAATGAAGTTACAGGGTCAGCTTATCGGGGAACCTGTGGCCAGGGCAGCCTTGCTAGGGCTTAGGAGTGGCTGACGTCTGATGACGCCTCAGACACTCCACCTCATACACAGACAGGCGTACTGAGGCCTGGATGGCAAGCTGGACCTGACACCATTTCTACAATGCCCTGGTCCTTGGAGGACCCCCTCCAAGGACTGGGGTGTGGCACTCCCAAGTCCTAGCTTCTCTTCCTCTTCAGGGGCGTCCCCCAGGCCTCGCCTTCCCCAACAATAAGCTTCTAGAATGTTCCTTCTTGAGGATGGCCCCAGGGACTGGAGGGAACCCCTGAATTCCTTCCTGGCTGCTCAGCCTGTGTCCTGGAGTTCCCTGGAGGCTGTGACAGACCCCACTCCAACCTCAGACAGGCCGAGGAACCCCTGGGCCAAGGCCATCTTTTGGGCTACGTCAACTCCTGGGGTAGCAGCTGTGCCCCTGGGAGCTGACAGGCCCAGAGCTTGGTCAGGGGTCCTGCCCTCTCCTCTCCCACCCACTGGAGGGTGGTGACGCCAGGCCCACAGTAGGGGAGCTAGGCTGGATGTGGAATCCGGTTGAGAGGGGAGGGGCCATCTCCACTGATGGGCCTCTCAGACCCCCACCAACCCAGCATGGCCCAGAGAGGACCCAGGATGGAGCAGGGGCAAGGACCAGGACCGGCAGGGCCTCAGGGCACACCCAGCCCAGGCTCAGCGCTGGGGATGGGCACTGGGCAATCAGTAAGTAGGGCCTCACCCCCACCCCGTGTTGGGCATGGGGACCTGGAGGTGGCCTTGCACCTGCCTACTGCGGTCCCAGCGTCCTGGGTAGGCCAGGCTGGCAGCCTCCAGGCTCCTCCTTGAAAGGAGAAAACTGAGGCCCCAGGATCCTGAAAGTAGGTGTGGGGAGGGGGTGTCAGAGAGAGGAGGGGTGCCCAAGGTGAGGGCCAGCCACACCCCTCTGGGACTTCAAAGCCCACAGGGTGAGATGTGCAGGGGGCTGGGCAGGGGAGCCCTGGTGGGGTGGGGCCCCACCACCTCCGGGCCTTTTATATGGTTATTCCTGTCCTGTCTCAACTACCTGCGAACAGGCCCACCAGGCGCATTTCCTCCTTCTGCAGGACGGGTGGGCAGGATGGGCTGTAAACGCCCTGGGGGGTGGCTTCTGAGACTGACTTGGAGGCCTGCAGGCTCTGGGGGGTTGGGGGCTGGGGCTCCGAGGGTGATGCTTGCCCTTGGCAGGTGAGGGAAGCCATGCACCAGGTGCAGCAGCCCAGGCCAGCAGGCCCTTGAGAGGGAAGACCTCCCTTGGCTCCCTGCCTTTTGCATAGAAGAGAAACTGAAGCCCAGGCAGGGGCAGGGCTTGCTCCTACACAGGGTGAGTTGAGGGTTTTACCTCCCAGCCCCTATTGCCTATAAACTGGGGTGTGTCCTATGGCCCCAGGGGCTGCAGACCAGCTGCACCCCATTCCTCAGAGACACATCCAGGACCTCTTGTGGGGTCACCCTCTGTCTGTGCTAGGGCCACCATGGGGATGAGGACTGCTGAGACCATCTTCACAGTGGTCCTTCACACCCGGCCTGCAACGGGACCTTGGGCTCTCCACCCAGATGGCCCCTTGGGTCTCCAGCAGGCTGTGTGTCCTCAGGCCAGCACCATCCCCTCTCTGGACCCCAGCAGTGGAGATAGAGCCTGGGTGCTGGGGATCTCTCTGGGGCCTACCTCAGCTTCAAGCCCCCAGGTGGCCCCACACTCTCACGCCCTCTGCCTGCCCAGCTGCCTCCCGGCCGGGTCAGTGTCTTTCATCTGCAATGCCCCCAGCACTGGGGCCCAGTAGGTGCCAATTAGGGTGGCTCTGCCCTGGGTCCTAAGAGGCATGGTGCCCATGGGCCGGGGCTGACCAGGGGCTCCTGTCGGGTGCTGCCCTCCCCCAAGGACTGATGCTTTATGGCTATTGCTCAGGAGGGCCTGGCGGGTTGAGCGGACTTGGGGTCCCCTCACTGGTGATGCACCACGGGGGAGAAGGGTCCTGTGTCCTTAGTCACTGCCTCCCTCATTGTAGACAGCAGCACAGCTGCCCCCTGGGGCCCCCCTGGGAATTCCAGTTGCCCTGCCTATGGCGGGTCAGAGCTGCCCTGGAGCAGTGGGTGACCTGCCTGGGATGGGCGTCACAGCCCCAGACAATGAGGCCATGGCTGGGAGTGATATTGGGGTGCCCACCAGACCTCGAAGCTGATGCACAGTTTTGGGAGGCAAGGGAGAGGAGAACCTGACCTCCAGAACCCTGGATCGGGTCCCTTCTCCCCTGGCCCTGACAGGCCCTGGGTAGCTCTGTGCTCCCGTGGCTGGTGGCTCTGGAGAAGCACTCCCTCCCCACAACCACCCCAGATGCCACACTTCAGCCCTCATCCCCTCCTAGGCCTAGCCTCCTTGACTGTCCTCGGCAGGGGCCTCTGCTTCATGAGGCTCTGCATGGCTGCTGCAGGCAGGGGTTGGGCAGTGGCCAGACCTGGGCAGGAGTCCTGTGCAGCAATCAGGGTATGCTAGAGGGCAGCATGCTATCTTGCTTTGTGGGTGCTATGTTGCCCCACTATGCCAGCACTGTGGAGAGGCCCTGGGCATTGAATGGGGTGGAAAGACCTGACCTGGGGTGGGGAGGAGCAGGGCCCTGGTGGGGGCCGGGCTGGATCTGTAGCCTCAGGGAGGTGGCTGGGGCACAGGACCAAGGGGTCCTGGGGAGTGGGTAGTGAGGGGCAGGTAGGGGGTTTGGGAAGGCCAGGCTTCTGGTGGACCACTCACAAAGGTGAGGAGCAAGGCCTGTAGCTTGAAAATGGCGCCCAGAGAGGGCAGCCAGGCCCAATGTGGCCTAGAGAGTGTGTCCTGCTGGGCAGCCATGAGGGCACCTTGGAGCGAGGGTGTGGGGAGGGAGGTCAGCAGTCCCTCAGGCCCCTCTGCCCAGCCTGAGCTACATGCCCTGAGCCTGTGCCCTCAGGGTCTGGGATGGCAGGTGACTGGCAGGGTCAGGGGACACTGTGCCTGGAGGGGTCATGCTCCTGCCTGGGGCTGGCCCGTCTCTGGCTCTTGGGGCCGGGAGATTGTGTTCTCATGGCCTCCATGCCTAGGATGCTGGTGCACCCGCCCTACTCCTGGGGCTGCCTTGACCCCCGCTTCCTACCACAGGGCACACCGGAGGATGGCCAGCCCTTCCTGTTCTCTTCAGGCCTGGCTCCCTGCCGGCGTGCACATGGCCTGAGTATGGTGGCTGTGTTGGGCCTGGCCTTCAGGCAAGTGCACTGGTTGCTCCACCTCCATGGCTTTTTCCCTTGGCATTCACTGCCCTGAAGGTCTGGCTGGGCATCCAGACAGGGCCCAGAGATGGGCACAGGGACCGGGCAGGCATGGGAGGGCAGAGAGTGGAGCAGAGATCCTTGGTGGGGCTGGGATGGGGAAGGCATGGCCTTGAGACAGCCCTCGGGCCCCTGCTGCCTGTTTCCAAAGGCACACCCAGCACCCCTAGTGAGGCCACATGAGGGCTCCTGTCAGTAGGATGGCTCACCTGTTCCAGGGGCTCTCCCTGCCTTCCTTGGCTGGGGAAAGGAGATGGGGGCTCCCACAGGCAGGGCACCCCTGTGCACAACCCTACGAGGTGAGGATCCCAGAAGAACTCCTTATGGCCAGCCCCATCCCAAGGTCCTGCTTGGATCCAGCTGATCCTACACTTAGAGGCCACCAGCCACCCTGCCACTGTCCGCAAACCCAGAGAGTTGGGGGCACGTCCATAGCTGGTGCTGGGGTGTCCGCTGAGTGAGTATGGGCTCTGCGGGAGGGGAGGTGGTGGGCATCCTGCTGCTCTGACTTGTTGGGGGCTCAGCCAAGCCCCTTACCTTAGGGCTACCTACCTGGGGACTCCAGGTGCCTGCCGCTGTCTCCCTATCAGAGGCTCTACCCTACTCCAGGCCTTGGTGCCAGTGGCCATTCCGTCAGCTTAGCTATCCTTATTCCTTCCACCTGGAATTCCAGCTCTGGAGGTCCCCTACCCATCATGGCCTTGGGGCATCCCCCTGCCCCTGGACCCAGGCCCTGAGATCCTGAGTAGGCATCTTCTCAACTCTCCCAACATTGTGCTGACCCACCACCAAAAATCCAGCCCAGACCACAGCCTTGATGGCTTGTTTCTGTTTTTTCACTTTTCCCATTGTTTGAAACTCACAAGCTATGACTAAAATAATTTCTTTCATAGAAAGAAAAGGAAAAAAAAAAAACACAACACATCTATTCGTCTAACTCCAGTGGACAGTGGATATAGCAGCATCAGATATAACATTAAAACCAAAACGCAGAATTTGAGGCAGAGGATGGCGGTGTCCCCTCTTCTGGGCTCTTGGGGCGCCCCGCCTGGCCGCGTCTCCTCCTCGCACCTTGAGGGTGGGAGCCGGTTCACAGTGGCAGAGGCTGAGGGGCGCTGACCATGGGGCAATCAGGGATATGGGCCGGGTGGGTTCAGCGGCCTCGTATTCATTCCGGGGCCAGGCAGATGAGTTAGGAGGGGCCGGGCCATTGGCTCCAGGAAAGCGGACCAAGAAAGTCCCGCCATGAGAGGCCAGGAAGAGGGCCGGCCCATCTCAGGGCTGTGGGACCTTCACGAGCAGCACAGTGGGGTGGGGGGGTGATACCCCCCAAACCTCCCGAACAGCCCCCAAATGAGACCAGCAGTTCTGGGCAGCCTGGGGGGACTGGACCCCTCTTCCTACCTTTATCTTATAAGGGGCTGTGGACAGGCAGAGGAAAGGGAGGGACGGGACGAGAGGCTTCTATCTCTCCTGTGGCTGGATGGAGTGCAAGTGGGGAGACCCGAGGGCAGGGAGGAGGGGCTGGGCAGCTGCAAAGAAGAGGGCGCAGCTGAGTAGCGCAGAGACGGGCGGGGCCTGGGGCGCAGCAGGCCGGCTCCCTAGGAGGAGGACCTGACGGTGTGGTAGCCTGGGCAGGGCGGACCTCTTTGGGAGGGCCTCAGTCACTTGCCTCCGCGAAGCCCCGGTCCTCTCCCAGGACCGAGCTTGGTCTTGGGGTTGGGGGCTGGGAGGCGCTTCAGGCTTTCCCCAGTAGGGTTCCTGGTCAGGTGGGTGGTCAAACCCCAGGCAGAGGAAGGGGTGGCACAGGCGTCGGCGCGCCTGGAGCATTCCAAAACCAGGCGCTTGGAGAGGAGCCCTAGGATCCCAGGGGCACGGGTTGGGGACCCGACTCGCTTCATGGAACCTTCCCAACTAGACACAGGGGTAGATGGAACCTTACAGGGGATTGGGGAGGAGGGGGCTAGTGGGCTGAATTCCCTGCTCTGGATCCCGGATTCCTGGGCGGTTCCCAGGGAAGTCCCACCCGCGGAGAGAAGCCCCGCCCCATCGGAGCCTTGTCCCAGAGGAGCTCCACCCACAGGAAGGAGCCTACGCAGGCCACGCCCACCCAGAGCCACAGTCCGCATGGAAGGGGCCCTGCCCTGGTCAGGAGAAGCTCTGCCCCATCCAGGCAGAAGCCCCATCCACCATGAAACCCACTCCTAAGGAGGAGCTCCGCCCCCAGGGAGGAGCCTACCCCAGAGCCCTGCCCCATCCTAGAACCCCGCCTCCTTCAGGAGAAGCCCCACCTGCAGGTAGAAGCCTACCTGGTGCCCCGTCCACCCAGAGCCACGCCCTCGCAGGAAAAGCTCTGTCCCACCCAGGAGAAGCTCCGCCCACCATGTAGCTCCGCCTCTGTCCTGGGGAGCCCAGTCTCCAGGGAGAAGCCTACGCAGAGCCCCTCCCCATCCTGGAGCTCCGCATCATTCAGGAGGAACCCAGCCACCAGAGAGGAGACATTGGCTCCAGCGAGGAGCCCTGCCTTTAGGTAGGAGTTCTGCCCCCAGGTAGGAGCTCCACCCCCAGGGAGGAGTCCCGCCCCCAGGGAGGAGTACTGCCCCTTTTAGGTGAGAGTCCTGCCCCACCCAGGGAAAAGCCCACCCCCAGGCAGGGCCCGCCCCGTCCAGGGGGAGCCACGGCCGGTGCCTACTTGCAGGTATGCACGTCGTAGACGCGCGTGCACTCCTGGCAGCTGACGTAGCAGCACCAGTGGAACACGCAGCGGCACTTCTCCCGGCGCCGTTCCGCTCTCGCGTTGTGGCCGCGGCCGCAGCACAGCAGGTCGCAGCCGTCGATGCCGTGCGAGCTGACGTTGCAGGTCCGGTCGCGCGTGCCGAAGGAACCTGTCTCGGGGTTGGGCTCGCAGAAGTTGGGCGAGGCCTCGTAGTAGACCAGGTCACGCTCCGTGGGCACCTTGAAGTAGGTGTAGCGCGGCCGCAGGGTCTCCACCCATCCGCGGGACTCCCGGTGCTTCTCCACCACCATCTCCGAGGCGCTGTCGTACTTGTCCTTGAGGAAGTCACCGATGGCGCGGAAGTCGGGTTGCGACCACCAGCATGTCTTCACCTCGCAGCTGCCCGACAACCCGTGGCACTTGCACTTGAGGTGCATGTGGCTGGCAATGGCCTGCGGGGCACGCGCAGGAGCCAGCGTCAGGGCGGCCCCCTGGTGCGTCTCCCAGAGGAAACAGCATTACATGTCGCCCGCAGCCCACCTGCTCCATAAAGTCCCCGGGCAGAGGGAGCAGACTCCCAGACAGGGCCCCAGGGCCACCCCCTTCCTATGGTGCAGATACTGGTGCCTGCTCCCTTGCCAGACCCAAGCCTTCCCAGGTCAGGGCTTGGGGGACTCCCCTGTCCTCGTCTCCTAACTGAGTACTTCTACACTGTCTAGGGTGGAGTGAAGGAAGGACAGAGTTGCAGCGTGGGATGCCAGACACGAAGAGCCACGGCAGTCAGAGTGCAGGGATGCAGGGGGATAGGCGTTCCTTCCGACCCTGAGGACCCAGGCACGCTGCCCAGAGGAGGTGTATACGGCCTGGTGGAAAGGCAGGAGTCCTGAGCATGAGTAATGAGTGGCCGAAGAAGCTGGTCACTGTATGGGTACTACAGAGGAATAGGAAGGCAATGTTGGGACGTAAGGGGATGTCCTTACCTGAGGGGATGGGGCAGGACCTGGCTGAGGAGCAAATGGTTTCTCCTAGGGGCAGTGGAGAACTCAGCTTCTTTTCCCTTCTTTCTTTGGGGAAGGGGTGGGGGTGAGTGTAAAGGGGCATGTGAACATCAGACAGTCTAGGTGGCACTGCACTGTGGCAGCCACTGGCCAGACAGGAGCCCGTGAGGCATGGCAGTGCAAATTCAGAAGTACTATAAGTGCCAATTGCATGCTGGATTCCCAAGACTTAGTGTACAAAAAGGATGGGAAACAGCTCATTCATAATTTTAATACTGACTACATTATTGAAATGATAGCATGTCGGCTATCCTGAGTTAAATAAAATTTAGTATTAAAATTTGTTTCTGGCCGGGCAGGGTGACTCATGCCTGTAATCCCAGCACTTTGGGAGGCTGAGGCGGGTGGATCACTGGAGGCGAAGCCCCGTGTCTACTAAAAATACAAAAATTAGCCAGGCGTGGTGGCGGGTGCCTGTGGTCCCAGCTACTTGGGAGGCAGAGGCAGAATTGCTTGAGCCAGGAGGGGGAGGTAGCAGTGAGCAGAGACTGCACCACTGCACTCCAGCCTGGGCTACAGGACAGAGTCCGTCTCAAACCAAACCAAACCAAACCAAAACCAAAACCAAAAAACTTGTTTTACCTGTTTACTCTTTAAATGTGGCTACTAGAAAATTTATAATGATCTTTGTGTCATTTGTGGGACAAATTATAATAATCCATGAGCCATTTGTGGCTCCCATTCTACTTCTATTGGACAGTTCTAATCTAAGGCTTCAACTGGGCTCTGGGTCCCAATCTTGCCTCCTCCTCATCCCCTTCTGGCTCTTTCTTGAACTCCTCCCTCTGATATTGACTGTTTCCTATGGGCATCTGCAGAGTAACATATGCCCCACCCTGCCCAGTCTAGTTTATCTAATATCCATTTTATTTCCTCTTTTGTTTTAGTTTTATGTTGGATCAAAGTTACCTAGGTGCATACTTTAGAGAGTCCAACAGTTTCCAAGACCTGTTTAGATAAACAGGAATTCTGGTCCTACATACAGCCCCTTGCAATGTTTACAACTCTAATAACACATTTATCTTGACACCTCTTGATTTTTCAGCATTAGGCATTATTTATTGGCCTCTCGCCATGGTGGATGGCAGTTAGTTTTCTCTCCTTACTCCACCATACTGATGTACACTTCCCAACCACCAACCACTCCTGCCCTAAAAACTAGCTTAATTTCACATCAGTATTCACTGCTGGTGGTATTGGGACAACTTTAAATGTCATACATTATGATGACTTCTTTTCCTCAATGACTTTTTGTAGTTGGTATTATCAATGTACCTGTAACTGATTCAGCCTCAAATTCTCCCTTACTTGTCTAAATATTCTCTTCAAAATGTCCAAACACATCAGCTATTCTATCAATTTCATCTTCTTGCAGATATTTTTTTTCCCAGAAAAGATCTTGTAAATTTTTTGGAATGTCCATGTCTAAAAACAATCTTTTCTACTATCCCATTTAATGGATAGTTTTTCTGGGAAGTGAATTCTTCGCTTAAAATTCATTTTTACATCTTGGAATTCAAAAGTATTATTACTCTGTTTTCTTCTAGCTGTCATTATTGCTCCTGAAAATTCTGGTACTAGTTTGATTCCTGATTCTAAAGCCCAAACATTCTCCTTGGCAGCTTGGAGGACTGTTCTATGTGGTAGGCTCTGAACTTCACAACAGTGTGTCTTGAAGTAGATCTTTTTCTTCTGTTGTTCTAGTCACTTCGTGGGCCTGTTTGGTCTGAAACCTGTGCTCCACAGTTGTGAGGAAGCTTCCTGCCTTGTTTCTTTGCTGACTGCCTCCTCTTTTTGTTTGTCACTGTCTTTCTTGGACAGATCCTCCAAATCTCCTTGTTCTTAATCTCTCTCTCTCTCTTTTTTTTTTTTCTGTCTTGTGGGAGGGTGTCTCAACTATCTTTCAATTTGAAGATTTTTGCCTCTGTTATCATATTTTTAATTTCTAAGAGCTCTTTTGTAACTTGAATGTTTAAAATTACCATCCTGTTCCAATTTCATGGATATAGTGTTTTATCTCTTTGGGGATATTAATGATCATCCTTTGAAGTTTCATCTCTCTTTACAATGTCTCTTTCCCATACATTTTGTTTGAGTTTGTTTGTTTTGGACTCTGCCATTGTTGTTGTTAGAGGCCTTCCTTAGAGGTCTGATGATCCTTGGCTGTCTGCTCATATTTAAACATGGGACACTAAAAATCTTATTGGAAGTTCCTGTACATGGGAGAGACTTGTCAGCCTTGGTCCTCTCTATAGAGTGATCTAGCTGCATTGCTTTATTGGGACCTTCCACAAGTCACTGTCTTGAAGTCTCTTTTGAGTTGGTCAGAGTCCCCAGAGCAGAATCTTCCATCCTCTTGCCTGGAGGATAACTAGGGCTCACAGCTAGCATTAGGAAATCAGGAGGAGAGAGAAAGGCATGAACTTCCATATGTAGAGAGAAAATTTTCACTTTGGAAGCTTTACTCTGAGATGTGCTTGGCGTCCCTCAGATCAGAGACCTCTGCTTTGCAGAAAACAAACCTCCAGACTTCAGCCACAGGGAAAGGAGAGGCTGCTGCTTGGCTACAAAGAGTTGGGTAGTGGAGTGAGTGGGCTATAAAGTACTCTGAAAATCACCTTTCAACCAATCTTCCTGTTTTCAGTCCCATATTTATCTCAACTTATCAAGATATCAGATACTGGGAATTCCTAGACTGGTTCTCAAATTTCTCCTCTACTGGCTTAAGACTCAGTTTTCTTGGGTCCGCTTGAGTATTCATCTATCTGCTTTTAGCTTTCAAAGTTTTGTTAGCATTGTTTCCTCTTTATTTTCTGTATTCTCACGAGTATCCATCTCTATCTATTCATCCATCTATCTAATCTATTTATCCATACATCCTATCTATCTATATTAGCATGTATATCTATGTATAATCTCTATGCACTATTTATATCCATTTATATCTGTCATCTATATCTACTATTACCTGTCTCTACTTATATCTATTTATATTTTATTTATATTTATCTCTACATATCTATTTATTTTAAAATTAATTTATTGTTATTTTAGTGGGTTCCAGGAGAGTGCAGACGGAAGTGTTCAGCTTCTCATCTTTAACTGGAAGTCTTTATTTGTTCTGCAATTTATATGTAATTCTTTTCCAAATCTATTATTATTATTTTTTTGAGACGGAGTTTCGCTCTTGTTGCCCAGGCTGGAGTGTAATGGTACACCCTCGGCTCACCACAACCTCTGCCTCCTGGATTCAAGTGATTCTCTTGGCTCAGCCTCCCAAGTAGCTGGGATTACAGGCATGCACTACCACACCCAGCTAATTTTGTGTTTTTAGTAGAGATGGGGATTCTCCATGTTGGTCAGGCTGGTCTCGAACTCCTGACCTCAGGTGATCCACCTGCCTTGGCCTCCCAAAGTGCTGGGATCACAGGTGTGAGCCACCATGCCCGGCCTATTATATTCTTTTTATAGTTTCTAGTTTCCTGCTGCAATGTTCACACTTGTGTTTTAGCCTTGGGAACCTAAGTAAGCATTTTCCCCCTCAAAGTCTGTGTCTAATAATTCCAGCATTTTCCCCCTCAAAGTCTGTGTCTAATAATTCCAGTATCTGAATTTCCTGTGTACTTGTTACTGTTTTTTTTTTTTCTGATTAAACTCATTGTATCATCAGATCATGTGATAGATTATCTTTGATTGTGTGCTGGACGTTGTGTTTTCTTTTTTTTTTTTTTGGAGGCAGAGTCTTGCTTTGTCACCCAGGCTGGAGTGCAGTGGCATGATCTTGGCTCACTGCAAGCTCTGCCTCCTGGGTTCACGCCATTCTCCTGCCTCAGCCTCCCGAGTAGCTGGGACTACAGGCGCCCGCCACCATGCCCGGCTAATTTTTTTTTTTTTTTTTTTTTTTTGTATTTTGTAGTAGAGACGGGTTTCACCATGTTAGCCAGGATGGTCTCAATCTCCTGACCTCATGATCCGCCCGCCTCGGCCTCTTAAAGTGCTGGGATTACAGGCATGAGCCACTGCGCCCAGCCAACATTGTGTTTTCTAAAAAATTATTATTAGAAATAATAATAAATAAATTATATAGGCTTAGAGGAAGGATATCGTCCTTCTCCAAAGAGGATTTTGTCTGCTTTTTCCAGTGTATGGGAGTACCAGCAATTTGGGATTACCTTAATCCAAGTTCAGGTTTTGAGAGATTTCTAGTCTGCCCATGTGCACAGGGCAAGACTACTTCTGGCTTGGCTTTGCTCTTCAGGGTCACAGCCTACACTGAGGAAGGATTTACCAGAGATCCCACCCTTGGTGGGCCCCTTAGCTCTGTGAGTCTGCTGGAAATGCAGTGCAACCTCTGTAGTCTCTTCCAGGTCAGCAAATGGACCCTAGACAAAAGCTACCCCAGGTACCAGGCTTGGGATTTTCTCTTGGATCAGGGGCTGTTAATTCCTCACTAAATGGTCAGTTATTTGACACTTAAAAATCATTTTATGGAAGTATAATAGACATACAAAAAAGTATATGTGTCATAAGTGCAAAATATACAAAATTTTACGAATTACCTGCCCCAGAACACCAGTGTCTCAGAAACCCCCATCCTCCTCTCTGTCTTTCCAGGACATAGATTCTCACAGCATTTTCTTGATGACTCATAACATTGAGCACCTTTTGTGTAGGTACTAGAATTTCTATATTTTCTTTCATAACATGGCTTTTAATTTTTTGGCCAATTTTCCCATTGGTTTGTCTCTCTTTTTCTTCTTAGTCTGCAGAGTTATTTTCCTACTGTTGCTTCTCTACATTTGCTGCACATGTGAATGTGGATGTATGTATGTGAATGTGTCCTCCTCTATGGGTTGCCTTTTCAATCCCATAGTGGTGTATTTTTATGGATGAAGTTTCTTAATTTGAATATAGTCTGTTATTCCACTTCTCTTTCAATGTGAGTGTTTTTTGGACTGTTTAAGACGCCTTTGCCTACTCTTAAGATCACAAAGATATTATATATTTTCTTGTAAAAGTTTCATTGTTTTACCTTTCCCACTGGGATTTATAATTGATTTTACAGATGATGTGAGGTAGCAAGCCAGGGTTATGTTTTTTCCATGTTGCTATCTGTCTTAGTCAATGCTGTATTGCTACAACATAACACCTGAGACTGAGTAATTCATAAATGTATTCTTTCATGGTTTGGGAGGCTGGGAAATCTAAGATGAAGGTGCTGGCAGGTTACGGCTTGGTTTATCTACTTCCAAGAGGGCACCCTGAATGAATGCCACGTCCTCCAGAAGGGAGGAACATCATGTCCTCATATGGCAGGAAGGTGAGAGAGAGAGAGAGAGAGAGAGAGAGAGAGAGAGAGAGAGAGAGACATCCTCTTCTGCAAGCCCTTTTACAGCAGCATTGGTCCCTTCATGAGGGCAAGGCCCTCATGACCTAAACACCTGTTATTAGGTGCCCCCTCTCCAGACTGTTGCACTGGGGATCACACTTACAATATATGAATTTTGGGAGACACATCCAGACCATAACACCACCCAGTTGACTGAGCACCATTTATTGAAAAGCGCATTCCTCCCATGGCACTGCATTGCCTCATCTATCATGAATCGTGTAATTATGGGGACTCCACACTTTTAACAGGGTGCTTTTTATAGTTCATCCTGCATCTGAAGTTGTCTTCCGTAGGAAGATTAGTCTGAGTTATCTAGTTCCTCACTGTTAAAAGGTGAATATCCCCTGTTCACTCTTCACCCCTGTGTGATCCCCTGATTCTACAGCCAAGGCCAGCTGCCATCTTCATGTTGCTAAATCCTGTGGATGCCACTTGGTCCTTATACCCGTCACTGACCATCAGCCATATTTCCTTTCTTGGTAATCCACTGATCTTCTGACCAAGTCCTTTCTAACAAGCTGCTGTGGTCTGAATGTTTGTGTTCCTCAAAAATTCGTGGGTTAAAATCTTTACCCTCGGCTGGGCACGGTGGCTCACACCTGTAATCACAGCACTTTGGGAGGCCGAGGTGGGTGGATCACTTGAGGTCAAAAACTCAAGACCAGCCTGGCCAACATGGTAAACCCCATCTCCACTAAAAATACAAAAATTAGCCGGGTGTGATGGCATGCGCCTACAGTCCCAGCTACTCAGAAGGCTGAGGCAGGAGAATCGCTTGAACTCGGGACATGGAGGCTGCAGTGAACTGAGATGATGCCACTACTCCAGCGAGACTGTGTGTCCCCACCCCCCCAAAAAAGAAATCTTTACCCTCAAGGTGACAGCATTAAGAGGTAGAGCCTTTAGAAGGTGATCAAGTCGAGTCATGAGGGTGGAACATTGTGAATGGGATTCGTGCCTGATATGGTTTGGATCTGTGTCCCCTCCAAATTTCATGTTGAAGTGTAATCCCCAGTGTTGGGCGTGGGACCTGGCAGGAGGTGTTTGGGTTATGGGGGCAGATCCATCATGAATAGCTTGGTGCTGTCCTCATGATAGTGAGTGAGTTCACACAAGATCTGTGTGTGGCGACCTCGCCCCCACTCTGTCTTCCTTGCTTCTGCTCTGGCCCATGTGACGTGCCTGCTACCACTCCACCTTCTGCCATGTGTAAAATCTCCCTGAGGCCTCCCAATAAGCTGAGCAGATGCTGTTACCAAGCTTGTGCAGCCTGCAGATCTGTGAGCCAATTAAACCTCTCTTCTTTATAAATTACCCAGTCTTGGGTAGCAATGCAAGAATGGCCTAAAACAGTGCCCTTATAAAAGTAACCCCAGAGAGATCCACACCCTGAGTGAGGACACAGAAGGCATCATCCATGAGGAGCAGGCCCTCACTGGACAAGGAATCTGCTGGTACCATGACTTTGAACTTCCCAGTCTCCAGAACTGTGAGTACTAAACTTCCATTGTTTATAAATTATCCAGTCTAAGGTATTTTGTTGTAGCAGCACAGACAGACTAAGACACAGGCTCACGAAGCTTTACACGGCTTGGTCTGGGTTGGCCTCTCCACATCAAGATGTTCTTTTTTCCATTACACTCTGTACTCTGCCCAGACCAAGTCGCTTGTCGTCTTTCACCTCCAGGCTGCCTGGGAGGCTCTCCCAGCCTCCCTCCCCCTAAATTACTGCCAACTGTCCTTAACATCGGGTCACCTTGTGTGCATTTCCTCATTGCAGAATTCCTCCCCATCTCTGTGGCTGCCTGGCTGTCTCCAACCCTGGGCTCTGCAGGGGCTCCTGTTGACCAGGCCTTTGCCTCCTCCCTCCTTCTTGGCTACCCCAGTCCACACGTGGGCTCGCCATCCCCAGGAGCGCACTGGATGCTGTGGTGCAGCTGGATGGTGCTAAGCTTTGCACACCCCAGGCAGGAGTTGAGAAGACCCTCAGCCTGGCCACCACCCTGCCATATGCCCCAAGGAACCAGGGCACACACCCTGTTGAAGAGGCTCCTTTTTCCCAAGCACCCTTGCAGGCAGTGAACCTACCTGGCGCCCAGCCTCATTGTTGTGGCGGTTCATGGCTGAGCGGGCATCTGGCCGGTTCTCCCGGGCGTCGGCGAACTCCCGAGACACCATCCCACCAAACTCGATGTCCTCGCTACAGCCACCCCACTTCCAGCCCTTGCCTGGTGAGCCCTGGTGGCGGCTGCTGCAGCCACAGATGGTGGCCGTGCCCTCTGCACATGAGCGTGTCACCGCAAAGGCCACACCAGCTGAGGCAATGGCGTGGACAAAGGCTGACTCCCTCGTAGCTGTAGAGAAAGGAGAGATGCAGGGTTAACAGGGCTCAGCTCAAAGGACCGCCTTGGGCAGGGCAGGGGTCTTAGCCCATTTGCATTGCTGTAAAGGAACTCCTGAGGTTGGGTGGTGTATAAGGCAAAGAGGCTTACTTGGTTCACGGATCTACAGGCTACACAGAAGTATGGCTCCAGCAACTGCCTCTGGCAAGGGCCTCAGGCTGTTTCTACTTGTGGCAGAAGGGAAAGCGGGGGGGGGGGGGGGGGGTAAAGGGGAACCAGTGTGTGCAAGAAATTACATGGTGACAGAAGCCAGAGAGAGGGGAGGTCGGTACCAGGCTCTTTTTAACAATCAACTTTGGCTAGGTACAGTGGCTCATGCCTGTAATCCCAGCACTTTGAGAGGATATGGTAGAAGGACTGCTTGAGACCAGGACAGCCTTTTCAACATAGCAAGACCCCATCTCTACAAAAATTAAAAATATTAACTGGGTGTGGCCCCAGCTACTTGGGAGGCTGAGGTGGGAGGATCACTTGAGCCCAGGAAGTTGAGGCTGCAGTGAGCCATGATAGCACCACTGCATTCCAGCCCTGTCTCAAAAAACAAACAGCTGGGCAAGGTGGCTTATACCTGTAATCCCAGCCCTTTGGGAGGCGGAGGTGGGAGGATTGCTTGAGCCCAGGAGTTTGAGACCAGCCTTGGCAATGTAGCGAGACCCCATCTCTACAAGAATATTTAAAAATTAGCAAGGTGCAGTGGTGTGCGCCTGTAGTCCCAGCTATTCAGGAAGTGGAGGTGGGAGGATTGCTAGAGCCCAGGAGTTTGAGGCTGCTATGATCACACTCCAGCCTGGGTGATAGAGCAAGACCCTGTCTTTTAAAAAAAGGCACAAGGAAGGCCAGCGTGTACCTGGAAAGATCGTCGACATCACCCATCCTGGGGATATGCAAATCAAAAAACCCAATGAGGGGTTGCCTCACACCTACGGGGACAGCTGCAATCAAAGGGTCAAAGAGTAGCAAGTGTTGGCAAGGATGTGGAGAAATCAGACCCTGACCCTTATTCACAGCTGGATGGAGGGGAAAGGTGCAATCCTCTTGGAAGGCACTTTGGCAGTGTCTTCAAGGGTAAACGTACACCAGCCATTAGGCTTGCCCCAGAGGAAACCTGTGTCTGTGCACAGACTTGTAAGCAAATGTTCACACAAGCCATAAACTGGAAGTACCCCAATGTCCATCAACAGGGATGGTTAAAAAACAGTGGCAAGTCCATAACAGCATTTAATTTAGGAATAACAAGAAAAATAGCATGAAGGATCTCAAAATAATCATACAACTGAATGAAGACAGGTAAAACCAGACAAGAGCCACTTCCTTCTGCTGCCCAGACAGCCTGGGGTGCAGACCCCAGAGTGTGGCTCCACCCCACACACGCCCACCTCTGCTGTGCCTCTTGCCATTTCCTTCCTCCACCCCAAGCACCAGCACTTGCATGGCTGAGCCGTAGGGCCACCTCTTCTGGAATCTTCTCAAGACCAGTGGCCTCCAGCGCCTGCCTCCCCAGGCCAGCCCCAGTGACCCAAATGCCCCTGCCTACAGCTTGGAAGGCTGCAGGGTGTCTGCCGCTGCTGACATTGGAGCTGCCTGGGTCCTTGTACACAGCTTCCTTCTTCCCCAAAAAGGGAAATAGAGGCTGAGTTGGGGAAGTAGCATTGCTTGTGCAGAAGGGTGGTTGGGGAGGGCTGGAATTTAGGAGAAAGCTCTGGAGGCTAGGATCAGAGGGCTGGGAATGAGGGGTGGTGTGGGCTTTGCAAAGGCCAGACCCCCAGCCAGGCTTCCCCAGACAAGTTGAAAGAATGAGCCGTGTCTTGGGGGTGGGTGTATGCAGACACTTCTGCAAGGGCACGAGGAGAGGGGTGGGCCTGGCCAGGCCCTGTTTTCATTGATAAAAGGCTGGGGGCCTATAATCCCAGCTACTCAGGAAGCTGAGGCAGGAAGATCACTTGAGTTCAAGAGTTCGAGGCTGCAGTGAGGTATGATTACACCACTGCACTCCAGCCTGGGCAACAGAGTGAGAACCTGTCTCAAAAAAACAAAATAAAAAAAAGACAGGCACTCACTTTGGACCCACCCTCCGACACAGGTGAGGAACAGAGTGCCTGCTGTTTGCCAAGCATTGCAGTCTGAGCTGGGGAGGCAACAGGGAGCCAACCAGGAAAGAGCCCGACCTGCTACTGGGCAGGGATCTTACAGACCTAGCAAGAAGACACCTGGGCTTTGGAGCCCCTGAGCCTCGGCCTGGCCTCGGGGGGCTGGGTGTGTCCTGGGACAGGTTCCTGCGTGTCTCTGCTTCTGTTGTGGGAGGGTCCTGAGCCCCCACCTTTCCTTGGCTCTGACCTTCTCTCTCCCCTCGAGGCCCTGGGAGAGCAGGAGGGAGAAGGGAGCTCTGATGGGCCCTCTCGATGGGGACAGAAGGAAGCCTGAGGTTCTCCTGGAGCCAGGGTCCTCCCATGGATCAAGGCGGGGGATACAGGGCTGTGTCCCACTGTGTCCCCCTGCTCCTCCTTGGTAAAGGCCCGCAATGGTCCCCTCAGGGTCACAACAGAGTCATCATAGGGGGCTGTGACCTCCTCTGACACCTGGATATCCAGAGAGCTTTCATCCTCCGGTGGATGGGGCTGATGTAGTCTGGATATTTGTCCCCGCCCAGATCTCATGTTAAAGTGTGATATCCAGGGCTGCAGTGGGGCCTGGTAGAGGTGACTGGGTCATGGGGGGTGGGTCCCATGGCTTAGTGCTATCGTCGAGATTACAAGTGAGTTCTTGCAAGATCTTGTTGTTTAAAAGTGTGTGGCACCTCCTCCCCCACACTCTCTCCCACTGCTGCTCTCACCATGTGACACGCCTGCTCCCCCTTTGCCTTCCGCCATGATTGAAAGCTTCCTAGCCTCCTAGAAGCAGAAGCAAGAGCCACACTTCCTGTGCAGCCTGCAGTGCCGTGAGCCAATTAAACATCTTTTCTTATAAATTGCCAGACTCAAGTGTTTCTTTATAGCATTGCAAGAATGGCGTAACTCAGGAACACAGGCATGTGGTTGCAGGCTGCCTAGGAGAGGACTGAGAGAGCAGCCCCTGGGGCTTGTGATGTCCTTGAGCCCAGGCCGGCAGGGACAGAAAGGCATGAGTGAGTGTGCACACACTCAGACGTTCCCACACAGCCCAACACACATCCACACACAACCAGCACAGAAGAACGCACGTTTGCTCCCGTACCAAGAACATACAAAGTAGAAGGTATTCGAGGCTGTGGCTTTGCATTGGCGTCCCCCGTCCCCCTGGCTGCTAGCAAAGCCCCCTGAGCCCTTTGGGCCTGCTTTGGTTGACTCTTCTGTGGATTGGCCAACAGCTCCCTGATGGCAGGTCCCAGCAGCCCCATCCCCTCCCTAGGGCCCTGTCCAAGTCAGGCCTGGACACCCACTGCATCCAGCCACAAGCCCAGAAGAAAACTCTCCATTTCTTCTGTATCCACTTCCCACCACCAGCTCAGGAAGGGCTCTGCTTGCTGGTCAGAGACTGTCCAGTCCTGAAACAGCCCCAGTTGCCCAAGCTACTCTGGCCTTCCCAGGTGGCCTTCCCAGGTGGGCCTCTCAGCCAATTTGCCCCTCCTGGTTCTTATCTGTGGGTCCATCTCCCACCTTGCCATGAAGAGGCCCCTAGGAGGCCCCAGCTTCCAGCTTCCTCCTTCCACCACATGCATGCACAGCCACATGCACAGATGCACGCACACACAGACCCATGCATACCATACACGCATGCACACCCCACCTGATGCACATGCACGCACACATGCAAACACACACATATAGGCATGCACACCAAACACATGCACACATCATACATGCACACACATGCACACCCCACCACATACCTAAGCACACATGCACACCCCACTACATGCATGAACACATATACACATGCATGCAAGCACAGCATACACGTGCACTCACATACATGCACATCCCACACACACATGCACACCATGCAGGCATACCACACATACCATACACATGCACACACATGCATGCACACCCCCCCACATACACACACCCCACCACACACACATGCACACACACAAATACACACACACCACACAACACATACACATACATGAATACACACGCACATACATGCACACTCCCCCACATGCATGCCCCATGCACGTGCACACACACACACATGCGCACACATATACATATGCATGCATGCACACCATACACGCGCACACATATACATATGCATGCATGCACACCATACACACCACACACATGCACACCTCCCATGGATGCACATATGCATCCACAACCCACCACACGCAAACACATGCATACACACAGATGTACACCTCTCCCTCGCAACACACTCTCTGCAGGCTGAGGTCTTTGCCCAATGCCAATCTGAACATGCCAGGCCCCCTCTGGATCTATCTCCTCTCCTGACCTCAATGCCGCTCCCTGGCCTCAGGCCGCACTCAGCCCTTTGTCCTCCCCTTGGGCTCTTTCCAGTTCCTTACTTGGCTCAGGTTGGACCTGCTGTGCCCCTGCCTGCTCTGAGGGGAGCGGCCAGGGACTGGGTGTCCTCTACACCTGGCTGCCCCTCCCCAACCAGGAAGATTTGCCCACTGACTCCCTCCCCAGTCCTGGCTGCCTAGGGGCAGGAACTGTTTGGCATACCTTTTATTTCCAATCTGGAGCACAAGGCCCAGCCCATAGATATTTCCTGGGGCCAGAGTGAAGGGCAGGAGCCCTGGGCTGAGTCAGGGAACCAGGAGGGTCTGAGCCTACCCACAGCAGGCCCACCCTTGCCCCTGGGTGCAGATGGTCACCCAGGCCCATCATGCAACTTCTGCTCTTTCCTTTCCCAGGGAGCAGCTAGGCAACCACCTCCTCCTCACCTCTCCAGGAAACTTGAAGCCGCCACCCCCAACCCCATGTTACTTCCCTGACACAACTGATCAGTTCACAGACAGGCCTGGAGGGGCCTTTGCTGAACCCACTGCCCCTGAGTGAATTTACGTGTGGCTGGATGCAGAGCACTTCCTCTCTGTGCCTCCAGGCCTGAGGCCTCTTCTTGTCATCCTCAGGTCATCCACTCCCTAGTCAGCACCCCTCCCCTGCCATCTGCCCTGCTTCCCTTCCAGGGCAGCTTGAGAGGGCAGGGTTGAGGAGTGTCCTGGGTGCTCCTGGCCTCACGCATGGCACACAGCTCCACCTGCCCTCCTGGCTGGACCTTCTCACTCCCAAATGGCCTGGACATCCCACGCCCTGAATACTCTACTCCAGCTGAGCCTGCCTTCCCACCTGGTGGGCTGGCTACTACAGGAGTCTGTCTCCAAGGCCAGCCCCTCCCTCTTGCTCCTGAGCTTCTGATAAGAGGAGAACCAGAGCCTGAGGCTAGGGCTCTCTCTGCCTCACTCATGCCCTACCCATAACAAGGGCTTGGAGATCCCTGCTTATCAAAACTCAGGCAAACAGTCCCAATAGCCAGACACACTCGAGGGCAAGGGCAGGTGGTGCTCAGGGCTTCCACTTGGAGAGAAAAGAGCTAATTCTTGCTCAATTTGGTCACCAGCTGGCTGAACCTTGATTTTCCCTTCCATCACGTGTGGAGGTGGAGCTCCCTGCCAGGTGTGAAAACCCTGGTGCAGGCCTTCAATTTACTGGTGAAGACTGAAGACAAGAAGTCTCTGCAGAGAGGCTTGGATCCCAGGACAGACACCCTCATCCGAGGCCAAAGTAGAAGCTGCAGGCTGAAAGACCACAGGCCAGAAAAACATGAGACCCTATGTTCTGGCAAAGAGAGGCTGCATTAAAGTTGAAGCCACAAGGTCTCCAAGCAGTTCCACAACTGCTCACAGTGTTTATCAAGCACAATGGGAAAAGCCTTAATTGTGCACTGGAGAAGTCTGGCAGATGCCACCTTATGCTGGGGACTGAGTTAACCTTGCCGGAAATGGGACACACAATACCATGTGGCTCCAGGGATGATGCATGAAGGCCACATACAGCCTTCGAGGTATTCTCGCCCAAAATGCACAGCCTGCATCTAATTGTCGGGAGACATCAGACCAACCCAAATTGATGGCTGTTCTGCAAAATGCCTAATTGTGCTCCTCAGAGGTCTCAGGGGCATGAGGGACAGGGAAGAGCGGAGGAGCCAGAGGCATGGCATCACCAAAAGTGACAAGGGACCCAGGACGGGGTTCTGGGACAGAAAAGGGATCTTGATAGAAAAATGAAGGAAAGCTGAGTGACGTCCAGAGTGTGGTGAATAGAACACACTTAGTTTTGAACAATTGGCATGGTTATGTACCACAGGGTTGGGCAAGGGGACCCAGGGCTCTCAGTGCCACTCCTGCAATGTTTATGTAAGTCTGAAGTTATTTCAAAATAAAAAGTTAAGCCTGGGCAACATAGCAAGACCCCCTTTCTTAAAAAAAAAAAACATAAACATAAATGAGCTGGACACGGTGGCGTGCATCTGTAGTCCTAGCTACTTGGGCTGCTGAGGCAGGAGGATTGCTCGAGCCCAGGACTTCAAGGCTGTAGTGAGCTGTGTTCACACCATTGTACTCCAGCCTGGAAGACAGAATGAGACCTCATCTCTGATATAAAAATAATAAAATAAAATAAATAAAAAGTTAAAAAATGTCCTGAAACCGTACAGAAGGAAGACCCCCAGAATGTCCAAGTGGCAGCCACAGCGACAGGAGATTTAAGCCTATGGGATGGATTCCACCCAAGGTTCTAGGGGGAATCTTTTCACTACCCTCCCAAAATAGCACAAACGATGGGGTATATCTGGGAGCACGGGCGTTGTTCTGGAGAGAGAATACATTGCTTTGATCAGATTTCCACAGGCGTTTGAAGCACACAGGTTATGAACCACTGCCCAGAGTCATCTCTGTTTACAGAGGAGCCGATTCAGGGCTCCCCTGAGGCCAGGGCTCACGTCCAGGCTCTGGAGTCCTGGCAGCCAGCCTCCACGGAAGCCAAGTTCTCTGCCACAAACACCTTTGTCAGGGGTTTCTGCTTTTGTTGACACAACAGAGGCATCTATGGGGGTGAAACAGAGGCATCTTGCCTGTGGGAAGTGCCAGCCATCCCAGAAGGCCAGGGAATCATCCCAGTCAGCAGGAAAATGCCTTCATTAGAGTGGACTGTCAGAGGTCCCACTGGAGTGGGACACAGACTACTGGGAGGCAGGGTGCTTAGACACAAATGCTGCCAATTTGGCCAAGTCACCTGGGAAGGAGCCTGGTTGAATTTTTTGAGTCACCTAAGGCCTGCTCTATTCAGGCCCAAGACTTTTATTCTAACACAGCAATCAGGTGTCAGAGAAACGAAGAAGAAAGGAAACCGCATAACAAAATTGTTCTGTAAGGGAAGTATCTTCCACTTGGGAAAACCATCTTTCCCAGAAACTTGTTGTCATCTCATTTAGCAGTTATTTACTGAATTCATCCAAAGTATCAATTATCTATCTTTCCTTCCTTTCGTTCATTCATCCATCCGTCATCTACATCCTCCATCTATCCATTCATCTATCGTGCATCATCCACCATCCATCCATCCATCCATCCATCCATCCATCCATCCATTACCTATCATCCATCATCTACCACCACCTACCACCTATCCACCTATCAATTCATCTATCCATTCACCATCCATCCATCCATCTATCCTCCATATATCTATTATCTATCATCTACCATCATCCACCATCCACCACCCATCTATCCATCCACCCATCATCCATCATCTGTCATCTACATCCATCCATCATCCATTATCCATCCATCCATCATCCACATCTATCCATCATCCATATATCATCCATCATCCACCATTCATCCATTCATCATCCATATCCATACATTATCTATACATCTATCATCCATCATCATCCACCATCCATCCATCCATCCATCCACAATCCATCCATTGTCCATCCATTACCCATCATCCACCATCTACCATCACTCATCCATCCATTCACCCATCATTCATTCATCATCCATCATCATCAATTGATCACCCATCCATCATTCAACCATCATCCATCCATCATCCCCTTCATCGTCTGTCCATTCATCATCTATCTGTTGCCCATCATCCATCCATCTCTAATCCATCCATCACCATTTATCCATCACCATTCATCCATCATCCACCCATCATCCATTCATCCATCTATCCACCACCCACCATCCAACCATCATCCATCCATCCATCCATTCAACCATCCATCCAGGATCTGAGAATCCCTAATGAGCCAGGCACTGGGCTGAACTAGGAATATGAGATGAATAAGAAGCAAGGTGCCCACTCTCAAGAACCACAGACAAAAAATCCTCCAGAGGCTGGGCATGGTGGCTCACGGCTGTAATCCCAGCACTTTGCGGGGGCTGAGGTGGGCAGATCATGAGGTCAAGAGATCGAGACCATCCTGGCCAATATGGTGAAACCCCGTCTCTATTAAAAATACGAAAATTAGTGGAGCGTGTTGGTGTGCGCCTGTAGTCACAGCTACTTAAGAGGCTGAGGTGGGAGAATCACTTGAACCCGGGAGGCGGAGGTTGCAGTGAGCTGAGGTCACGCCATTGCACTCCAGCCTGGCAACAGAGGGAGACTCCATCAAAAGAAAAAAAATCCTCCAGAAAGTGGACTGCTGCTCAATATGATAAAATTTCTAACAACTTAGGCTTTCTGAAAGTTGAAGGAGTTCCTGTCCTGGTGATAAATAAAACAGAGGTTGGATGACAATCTTTCAGGAGAAGAGAGTCCTTGCCTTGGTAAGGAGAATGAACCAGGGGAAGCCTTCCCTATCTCTAGTGGGAGGCTTTGCTGGTGTGTGTGTTAGGCTTTTTTCCTGGGACTGTGCTAAATCATGTGCTTTTGGGAGCTTACAGTTCACAAGGGAGGTAGTAGAGAGGACAAGGACACACAGCAAGGCTTGACAACATGAGCTCTGAGGCAGGCCTGGGATGGAGGGGCGATGAATAGTGGGTAGATGGATGGGTGGGTGGATAGATAATGGATTGAGGGATGGTGGATAGATGGATGATGATGGATGGTGGATGGATGGATAGATGGATGGATGAATGATATTGATGGATGCTGGATGGATGGACAATGGACAGTGGATGGATAGATGGATGATAGATTGATGGATGGCACATAGACGGATGGATAGATGGATGGATGTTGGATGGTGGATGGACGGATGGATGAATTGATGGATGGTAGATCATGCATGATGGATAAATGGATGATGATGATGGATGGATGGATGAATGATGGATTGATGGATGGTGAATTATGCATGATGGATGAGTGGATGATGGATGGATGGATGGATAAAGTCTGAGAAGGTGAGGGAGTTCTAGGTGGTAAGAGGTGGGCATTTAGGGAAAGGCAGAAGAGCTGCCAGGCAAGGCTCCATCACAGCTGAGGGCAGTGCAGTTGTCGGATGCAGGGAATAATGAGATTAGCTTTGATGGTTCCTTTGTCTCTTGCATCTCAGAACTTTTGGACTAGAGGGATCTTAACAATCCTTTGTTTCTAGATTTGGATTTAATGGGCTTTGCAAGTATCAGAGAGCATCTGGGGACTAACAGAGGACTGCCAAGTGTTTTTATTTTGTTGAGAGAGGAAAAGATAGATATAGATAGATAGATAGATAGATAGATAGATAGATGGATAGATATAGATATATCTCTCTATAAATAGACAGATATAGATATGTAGATATATGGTAGATATTATACATATATATGTATAAAATATCTACCATCATAATTTCAAAAAAGGACCTTTGAACATCAAACAGGAAGGATATGTTTCCAAATTCTTTTTTTTTTTTTTTTTTTTTTGAGATGGAGTCTTGCTCTGTTGCCCAGGCTGGAGTGCAGTGGCACGATCTCGGCTCACTGCAAGCTCCGCGTCCCGGGTCATGCCATTCTCCTGCCTCAGCCTCCTGAGTAGCTGGGACTACAGGCGCCCGCCACCATGCCCAGCTAATTTTTTTGTATTTTTAGTAGACAAAGGGTTTCACCATGTTAGCCAGGATGGTCTCAGTCTCCTGACCTCGTGATCCACCCATCTCGGCCTCCCAAAGTGCTAGGATTACAGGCGTGAGCCACCGTGCCCGGCCATGTTTCCAAATTCTTAAATGTTGAACATTTGCCCAAATCATTCCAAAATCCTTGTCTTTCACATTTTACTAAAGTTGCTCAGTTGCCACTATTTATTAAGCAGTGACTGTCTTTTAAGTGGCAAAGAAGCCTGCAGCCTCTGTCCCCTCAGAGCTGACCTTCCTATGGGGAGGTGACCCAGGAAGCATTTCAGCAGGGACAGGTGTGTGCTCAGAAGGTAGGTGCTGAGGGAGCACAGCATGGAGGCTTCCCTGCTCTGGGGTGACAGTGGGAAAAGCAGGTCCAAGCCTATCCTTGTATTAACTAATGAGAGAAGTGGCCCTGACAGGAAGATGGCTCAGAGAGGGTCAGCCACGGGCCCCAGGCTGCACAGCAGTGAGTGCAGAGCCCAGACAGAGGGGTCACAAGAGAGGTCCCTGAACCCATCATTACAGGCTCCTGCAGCTCCAATGGGTGTTCCCATGGCTGGTGTTTCCATGGCTGTAGCTCAAGGGAGCCGGGAGCCCACCTGCCTGGCTGGGCCCCCACTGCATGGCTGAGAGGGGCATGCCTATCTGTGGAAAGGCTGTCGGGGCTGATACAGGGCAAGAAGAGAAGGACAGTCCGGAACTCCTGGGCTCCTGGGACATGCCTGTTGGTCCAGAGGGGACTCCTGAGTGGCTTTTCTGAGGGACAAACAACTTGAAGGAGGGAAAGTTCTGGGTAGGGGGAGGGGATTGTTGTTAAATGCAACCATAGGACAATGAAATCCAGCTCCTCAGGGAGGCAGAGTGCTCAGTCTGAAGGGCTTCACCCAGGTTGGCCCCTCTGGGAAGCCCAGCAGGGAACTAGGACTGGAGGCTTCTAACAATGATCATGGCTGGGGGAGGGTCTCCAGTGATTCTGACACATCAACAGAGGTGAGATCTCCCAAGGTCAGATTCCATTCTGTGCTGACCCCTCCTCTGGGCTGTGACCGGAAGGGAGGCTATGGACAGCTTGGCCATGACTTTGTAAGGGCTATATGGGACCCTGGACAAGACCCTGAATAGGAGCCTGCCAGGAGAAGGGGGTGGGGGGTGTCTCTGATATGCTGATGGCCATCCCCCCATGAGTGGACAGTGGTCACTGGGTCTCTGGCCTGGCCTCTTCCTGGAGGTGGGCACCTTGGTCACAGGCTCTGGGATTCAGGGCCCTGGCTGCTGGCAGCTGGTGGCTGGGCTGCTCAGCCTGGGAACGGGGCTGTGGTTCTGCTTCTGTGGCCCCATCCTGGGGCAGCTGACACCTCCTTTCCTAGGAGCTTGGGATGCCGCCTGTGCCCAGTCTGCTTCTTGATGTTGACCCATGCTCACCTGGTCATGTCTCCTGGGGCCCTCCAATGCTGTCCCCAGCCCCTGGAAACCTGTGGCTTCGTCTCTTTCCCCTGGCAATGCTGACAGTCTGACTGGACACCCCCAGCTCCAGCAGGGAAGCACAGGCCGAGGGCGGGACCCCATGGTGGCCAGCTCAGCCAGGTGCTAGGGGCCCAGATTCCCAACATTGCCCACTGCCCAGGAGAAAAACTGCTGAATCTCCACTGAGAAGTTCTCACCTTCACTGTGACAAAAAATTCCTTCTGCCCCCCAAGTGCTCCCTACTGCAGCCAGCTTCTCTCCCCAGGTCTGCAGGGCAAATGCCCCATCCCCCAGGCCTTGCCCCAGCCTGATCTGCCAGCCCTTTGCAGCACCAGTGAGGAGCAGTCTCCCTGTACTCCAGGGACTGGCCTTCAGGCATCTTGGTGGATGGAGGGTCACAGCGAACCCAGTCCCCCCGTGCACACTGCACCCTGTATAATTACCACACCCCTACCACACACGTGGGACCCATAGAGTTGTGGGGACAATGGCCACCCCGAATGCATTGGGTCCCTCTCTCCTAGTGCTGCCCTCATCTCCTGCCTGCTGAGGCCACAGCTGCTGGAAGGGGCTGGCTGAGTGAGGGGGTGCCTTGGATCCCAGCTAGGACCACCTGACCAGACTGGCAAAATCCTTCTCGTGCCCATCGGGAGGCCACAACAGGCTTCCAGAGCAGCAACGGGTGGGCCCTCTTCCCCCACTGAGGCCCGAGCACAGGGGAAGGAGAAGACCCTTTGCTGTGCGGCACACAGGGGGACTTAGCCCGCGCCCCTGTCCCCTCCGGAGCCGACGCCCGGGCGCCTCCCCTCAGGGGCTGCCCACTTTCCCTCATTCCTGCGGCCCCAGGAGGAGCCAGGCGGCCAGGAGGGGGTGTCGCGGTGGCATTTGGTAATCATGGCCTGCACAAAAGGCCCCGGAGCCACCTGAGAGCGGAATGCGGCTCGCGCCCCACCGCGGCCACGGCCCCTGACACCGCCGGGCGGCCCGCGCGGCCGGGAGCCGTGCTGACCCGCTGGGGCGCTTGAATCCGGCTTTGTGCGCCACTGTCACGCCAAGTTAGGCCCACAATGGCCGGCGATATTTTATATGAATTTCCCCCTGGTCGGTGATTAGGCGAGCGCAGGCCAGTCATAGCAACCTGGAAGTATGCGCCGCGCGCCAGGCCGTCGGGCGCGAGGGGAAATCCCCATTCAGACGCTTTAATTCAGCACCGCGAAGGGCGTGTGAACCGCCCGCGCATTTGCACTCTCCCCTTGTGCTTAATCTTGTCGCCGTCGCTGGGATATTGTGCTCCCAGCCGGACGCGGCGGGGAGTCAGCCGGGGTTCCCCTCCCACTGGGGAGAGTTAATGATACACCAGAGAGGCCGCTGGAGCCAGGGGAGCCCCCCAACCCAACGCAGCTTAAACGGCAACACTTTCCGATTGGGGGGGTCAGGGGTCGCAACCTGGATTTGGGGACGCTGGTTCCCTAAAGAGCTGCCCTCTGTGTCCCCATGTCCTAGCAGGCAGGCCCCACCCCTATGCCGGCCCTCATAGGCAGGGGACACACAGGGAGGAGGTGGACCACCCCGAGGGGCTCCTGGGGACTCTGCCGGGAGGAGAGGAGGCTGGGCTGTCTCTTGACTGGGGATGACATTGGGGAAATGATGGGGGACTTGTGGGGCACCCAGCAAGGCTTACTGACATGTGGTGTGCAGGAACCCTTTCATTACTCTCCCCACCCTTTGGGGCTGGAGGGGTCCTGGGGCACCAACCAGGAATCTGGCCCTGTGCTTTGAGTGGGGATACCCTGGGGTTCACAGTCCCCAGAGGGGACTGGAAATGCTTGAAGAGAGGGTGGTGTGTGAAGGCTGAGTGGGAAGGCCACTGCTGCAGGCCCCACCCACACTGGGAAGGAAGAAGCAAACCCCAGGGCTCTGGGAAGTGTCCACAAGGAGTTGTGGGAAGCACACTTACTTGGGAAGCACAAGAGATTGCATACCTCCCCCTGCCACTACACTCCCCCCAGCCCATCTGGCAGGTGCCAGGACCTGGGGGGACTCCTGGGCCCAGCCCATGTTAGAGGGCACCAAGTGTGTGAGCACAGGTGGCATCCCTAGGCTCCAGGCCTCACCCGCTCCTGGCCTCCGTCCCTTTCTCTAAGGAGCACATACCCCACCTGGCCTAGAGCAGGCCAGGCTCTCTGCAGAGCCACATGCCGCCTGAGATCCAGATGCTGGGCCCTGGGTTGCTGCATCTTCTGCAGCCATCCCTGCCCTTTCTCTGTACCTGTATCCATGGCAGCTTTACCTTGCCAGGGGTCAAGAGTGGAGTGTCTCCAACTCTCCAGGGAAGTGAGCCCTCCCGGTGCCTGGGGCCTGCGGCAGGGGACAGAGAAGCTGCATGGTGTGCCCAGTCTCCATGCACTTAAAATTCTCAAATGCTTTCTGCCCCAGGCAGGTTGAATGTCCTGCTTCTTTTGGACCCCAGAAGAGAGAGCTCTTCAGAGACCAGGCTCAGCTTCTGTGGCAGAGCCCCATGTTCCAAGGACTGATGGTTTCTCCCAGCCTCAGTCTGGTGGCCCCAGCCCCCAGTCCCAGCCCAGGTGGATGGCAGATGGGGCTGAAAGCAGGAGGTGTGAGGATATGAAGTTCCTTCCTTCATATGTTCACACTCATGCACACGCGCACACACATGCACATGCATACACAGAGGCATGCACATATATGGCATATGTGCACATATAGGCACACACATGCACCCCTCACAATGCACACACTAGGGTGCACACTCATGTGCACACACACACAGGAGGCTGGGCCCCTCTCCTCACAGCTGGCTGAGGGTTTTTAACTGTGTTCAACAAGGCCATCTTGGCAGGGGTGGCCAGGCACCCTGCGGCCCCTGCCACAAAGCCTGGGGTGACCTTTGACATGATTAGGGTTGCCCTGACCCTAATCCAATCAGATGATTATGGAGAGCATGGCCAGGGCCTCCACAATGGCCTCCTGAGCAGGCCTCTCTCTGAGGCACCCGGCGGGCTCCTTCCTCCCAGGCCACCAGGACTCCAAGCATTTCTGAGTCTCTGTGGCAGCAGGAGGGAGGAGCAGGTACTTCCCCTTTCCTACTTAAACCTATTTAAGCCATGAGGAGGTAGGAAGGGTCCCAGACTGTGTTCCTCCATCAGAAAGGGGAGGAGAAGGGGGTAGTAGGATGAGAGAAGGGGAGAAGGAGAGGGTTGAGGGGAGGTGAGTGGGGTGGGAGGGGAGGCTAGAAGCGCAGTGGGAGTTCAGCCCTTTGCAGAGAGGCCGGCATAGCAGCAGGAAAGCAACCCGAAACGGGGGCTCCCTGCCCCCACCGAATGTCAGCACCTTGGGGCAGGACCTGGGCATCTGTGGGGCCCACTTGCCCCTGGAGAGCCTGCGGCATTAATCCAATAGCTCCATTGAGAAATTGTCAGTGACCACGCAGATCCATCCCCGCCCTGCCTGGAGGGATGCATACATGGGGATGGGGTATCCTCTAGAGTCCTACCCTCTCTGCTTCCTCCCAGGCTGCACCTGCCTTCCCTGCGGGCTCCGGGTTCCTCCAGTGATTCCTAAACTGTATGCTCCAGCTAGGCCCCATCATTGCTGGGCCTGCCTGAGGGCTCTGCTCACCCCCACATCAGCCCCAACCTTGGCATGGGCTGTCCCCTCTGCCTGGGGACTTTGCAGCCAGGTTGCCAAGGTTCAAGTCTCTGTTTTGTCACAGTGCTTCAGCTTCCTCATTTGTAAAACAGGGTCACTGCACTGCGGGCCTCATCAGATGGGCGTTAGGATTCAACTGGCCACGGTGTGTCGAACACTTAAACAGTGCCTGGAAAGTACTGGATATGTGTGTTTTAAAGAAAGAAAATCCTTCAAGATTCAGCCCAGGGGTCACCTCCCCTGGGAAGCCCTCCTGGGATTCCCTGAGGAATGTACCATTGTCTTTAGGTCACTGACTTAACACATCATTTCTAAACATGTGCTGTGTGGCAGAGTGCATCTCTGTGCTTTCACAGGGGACTGACTGTGTGCATTTGCACCACATGTATACCTGTGGCATGTGCTATCGGGATGCTGTCACACACCAGACCCATGGGAGACCCCCAAGGGTCCCAGCTCTTGTTCCAGGAGACTCCTGGATCTTCCTGGAGTATGCCAAACCCTAGGGAGTTTCTCCCAAAAACCAAGAGTGGGAGCTATTGATAATGACTGGGACTTGTGAAAATCAGGCACCTTTAATTCCCTGTTTTCCTTAAACTTTAAGGAGGACCTAACTGAGTCATGTGCTGATAGGCTTTTTCCACATTTTGATGATAGGCCACCATGTGATTTTTGGCATACATAACTCTAAAAACATTCAAAGAATTGAGAGATGCATGATAACTAAGTGTTCCCATTTTTATCTATTTATTTATGTGAACAAAGTTTTTCTCACATCTAGCACTACTAAGTTCAAAAGCAAGATGGGCCTACCTGCAGCTAACATCCTATCTGGTGGTGAAAGACTGAAAGCTGTTTGTCCACTCTCAACTCTGCTATTCATCATGGAACCGGAGGCTCTGGCCAGGGCAATAAAGGAAGAAAAATGAAAAAAGTGCATCCAGATTGGAAGGAAGAAATAAAACTATCTTATATGTAGAATGCCCTAAGAATCTGCAAATAAAAAATATATTAGAACTGATAAACAACTCCAGCAAGGTTACAGAGTACAAGATTCATATTAAAAATAATTTGTGTGTGTATGTGTGTGCGCGCGCGTATGTGTGTGTGTGTTTTTGAGACAGAGTTTCACTCTGCTGCTCAGGCTGGAGTGTACTGGTGTGATCTCAGCTCATTGCAACCTCCGTCTCCTGGGCTTAAGGGATTCTTGTTCCTCAGCCTCCTGAGTAGCTGGGACTACGGGTGTGCACCACCATGCCTGGCTAATTTTTGTATTTTTAGTAAAGACAGGGTTTTATCATGTTGGCCAGGGTGGTCTTGAGCCCCTGACCTCCAGTGATCTCCCTGTCTCGGTCTCCCAGAGTGCTGGGATTACAGGCATGAGCCACTGCACCCGGCTTCATTTGTGTTTCTATTCACTAGTGACAAATAATTCAAAAATGAGATTAATAAAACAATTTCATTCACAACAGCATCAAAAAGAATAAAATACTTAGGAATACATTTAACAAAAGAAGTGCAAGATTTGTATGCTGAAAACTACAAAATGTCATGAAATAAATTAAAGACCTAAATGGGAAGATATCCTATGTTCATGGATCAGAAGACACAATATTAGTAGAACAATATTTCCCAAACTGATCTATGCATTCAACACAATTTCTAAAAATCTAAGCTTTGTTTTTTGCAGAAATTGATGAGCTAATCCTAAAAGTGATATGGAACTGTAATTGCCTCCAAATAGCCAAAATAACCTTGAAAAGAAAGATAAGCAGGAGGACTCACATGTTGTAATTTCAAAACACTACAAAACTATAATAATCAAAACAGTGTGACACTGGCATAAAGACAGACATATGGAACAATGGAATAGAATAAAGAGCCCAGAAATAAATTCATACATCTAGGGCCAACTGATTTGCAGTAAAGGTGCCAGGACTATTCAAAGGGGAAAGAACAGTCTGCAACAGATGGTGCTGGAATAACTGGATTTCCACATGCAAAAGAATGTGATTAGATCCCTGCCTCACCTCGTCTATGAAAATTAAAATAAAGACCGAGATGTAAGAGCTAAAACTCTAAAACTCTTATATATGTTAAAAAAAACACTAATTAAGGCCGGGCGCGGTGGCTCAAGCCTGTAATCCCAGCACTTTGGGAGGCCGAGACGGGTGGATCACGAGGTCAGGAGATCGAGACCATCCTGGCTAACACGGTGAAACCCCGTCTCTACTAAAAATACAAAAAACTAGCCGGGCGAGGTGGCGGGTGCCTGTAGTCCCAGCTACTCGGGAGGCTGAGGCAGGAGAATGGCGTAAACCCGGGAGGCGGAGCTTGCAGTGAGCTGAGATCCGGCCACTGCACTCCAGCCCGGGCTACAGAGCAAAACTCCGTCTCAAAAAAAAAAAAAAAACCACTAATTAAGAGTAGATCTTTGTGAGCTTGGGTTAGGCAATGGTCTCTTAGATATGGCATCAAAAGCCAAGGAATCAAAGAAAAAAACTGATAATTTGGAATTCATCAAAATTAAAATCTTGCATGCCTCAAAGGATACCATCAAGCAAGTGAAAAGACAACCCATGGAATGGGGGAAAATATTTGCAAATCATGTATTGGATAAGGGACTTGAATGCAGACTATATAAAACACTCATACAACTCAATGACAAAAAGACAAACAACCCAATTAAAATGTGAGTGGAAGAATGGAATAGACATTACTACAAGGAAGAGAGGCAAATGGCCAATGAGCACATGAAAAGATGCGCAACAACCTTAGGTATCAGGGAAATGCAAATGAAAACCTCAATGAGACATTGCTTCACACCCACTAGGATGGCTAGAACAAAACCAGCAAGCAGAAAATAACAAGTGCTGGTGAAGATGTGCAGAAATCAAAATCCTCAGATCCTGCTGATGGGAATGTAAAATGGTGCAGACACTTTGGAATAGTTTGACAGTTCCTCAGAAAGTTAAGCAGGGAGTTCCTCTATGACCCAATTCTGCTCCTAGGTATATACCAGAGAGAATTGAAAATACACATTCACACAAAAAGCATTACTTATAATAGTCAAGAAATTGAAAAAACCTAAATGCCTATCAATGAGTGAATGGGTAAACAAAATATGGTCTATCCATACAATGGAATATTACTCAGCCATAAAATGGAAGGAAGTTCTGGTATATGACCAGGCTCCTAGACCACAGATTTGGGGACTCCAGAGCAGCACTCATTCATAGGCCTCTCCTCGAAGCAGCTGGAGGTGCAATTAGGATTAGGACCCAGTGCTGTTCACTGACTTTGGGGCTTTGCATTCAGCTGGCTGGCCCCCCAGCCAATCTGCTGGCTGGGATTCCCATCTGTGCAGATCTGTGCCTTTCCATGGGCGTGGTCCAGACAGCGATGGCACAGGCTCCCCAAGGCTCAGCTTGGAGGATAGACCCAAGGTTTCCTGAATGTATGACTCATGAGGCTAGCTTCCTCCTGGCCTCCAGCCGGGCTCAGATGTCCAGGTTGGGAGTCAGTGAGCTGATGCCGTCTATGGGCAGGAACCCTCCCCCCTTCCACAAGTGAGATGTCCTCTCCTCTTCCACAAGTGAGAGACATCCTGACATTCTGGAGGGCAATGGAATATCCTAAAGATGCCTGAGGGTAGCAGGGCTTTAGGGAATGGCATGTTGCCCTCTGACCCCATGCAACACAGCCTTCCTCCAGCACCTGGTATGGCTCTAAGCAGGACAGGCTTCCTGTTTTCTTCCTAAAATCCCTGCTTCCTTCTCAGAGGGGGAGTGGGCAGCCCTAAGCACCCCATCCTGGCTCTGGAGCCAGCAACCACATGGCACAGGGCCCAGTCTGGTGCTCTTGGCCTTTTGCAGTGTATATGTTGCCCATGCCTCCCTCCATGCCACCACTGGCTACAGGACAGCCCAGGAATCTTAGCGGGCAGCAATTGCATCACACGCACACATAGACATGCACATGCATGCCACAGCCACATGCACACGTGCACAGGCACATCCACATACACCCATACACAGGCACATGTATCCACCAGACCACATACACATTCACTACACCTGACACACATGCACACACATGCACATGCACACACCCCACACCACACCACGTGCATGTGCACACATGACACATCACACCACATCCCCATGCACGTGCACACTCACATACGCACAATGCATCACACATCACACACACCCTTGGACACGCTCGATGAGCTGCACAGCCCTGGGACCTTACTCCTGTGCACCCTGGTAGCCGTCTCCAGGGGAGCTGCGTGGTGTGTTTCCCCGACCAGCAGGTCTGTGAGGTCTGACAAGCTGTAAGCATTCTTCCATTATACAAATGGGAGGCTGAAGCTCCAGGAAGTGAGCTGCCTCTCACTCAAGGTCACAGGAAGGCCACCGTCCGAGCTCCCCAAGTTCCAGTTTCTTCTCCTACGTGGACCCTGACTCGTCCCTCAGGGACATCCTCCTTATCCCACAGTGACCAGTGCCTGGACTCTGAGCCTGACCCTCTTGTCCCCACTCTCTGCCCCACAGTGCCTTCCCCACGCCTGAAGAACACAGGCCCGTGATGGGGGCTGGGGTATGGCCATGATCGCTGGATGTTGGAGGGCTCCTGCCCATGGACGGCCTCAGCCAGGCCCCGCCAGCCCTGGAGGCAGTGTCAGCTGCGCATTCAGGGGCTCTCCTGGTCAGGGCACATGCCGGGCCCCCCAGAGCCAGGCACCTCTTCTTCAGAGGACTTGTGGTCTTCCTTTGCATTTGGCTGCAGGGGCTGAGCAAGCCCATGCTCTCTTTCCACAGAATCATCAGCTAATGGGGCTGACCAGAGGCTGTGAAGCAGGGTGAGGGGATAGGAGCAAGCGTGGGGGACACTCCAGAGAGGGCCTATGGGAATTACAACAGTAGAAAGGGTGTTCCTGGCAGAGGGACTGCAAAGTGCAAAGGTGGGAGGGAGGGGGCATCATGCTCGGTGTTTGAGAAGCAGCCAAGAGGCCAGTGGGGCTGGAAGACACAGGGAGTGTCTCAGTCCGTGTGGGCTGCTCTGACAAAACACCATAGCCAGGGAGCTCATGAACAGCACAAGTCCAAGGGCAAGGCACTGGCAGGTTTGGTGCCCGGCGAGGGCGTGTCCTCGTTCACAGACCTCTCTTTCTCACTGGGTCAGTATATGTGTGGTAGAAGGACTGAGAGGCTCCTTTTTATTTATTTATTTTTTGTTTATTTATTTATATTTTTCCTTTTTTTTTTTTTTTTTTTTTTTGAGATGGAGTCTTACTTTGTTGCCCAGGCTGGAATGCAGTGATGTGATCTTGGCTCACTGAAACCTCTGCCTCCAGGGTTCAAGTGATTCTTATGCCTCAGCCTCCTGACTAGCTGGGATTACAGACACCCGCCACCATCCTTGGCTAATTTTTTTGTATTTTAGTAGAGATGGGGTTTCACCATGTTAGCCAGGCTGGTCTCGAACTCCTGACCTCAAGTGATCTGCCTGCCTCCATCTCCCAAAGTGCTGGGATTTCAGGCGTGAGCCACCGCACCAGGTGTATTTATTTTTATTTTTATATTTTTCAGAGACAGGGTCTCATTCTGTTGCCCAAGCTGGAGCACAGTGGTGCCATCATGGCTCACTGTAGCCTCAACCTGGACTTAAGTGACCCTTCCTGAGTAGCTAGGACTACAGGCATGCACCACCGTGCTTCACTAGTATATGTTAACTTACTTTTTGCAAAGATGGGGTCTTGCTATGTTTCCCAGGCTGGTCTTTAACTCCTGGCCTCAAGCAATCCTCCCACCTCGGCCTCAGTGGCACTGATCCCACTCATGAGGCTTTACCCTCATGACCTGACCACCTCCCAAAGGCCCGACTTCCTAACACCATCACCTGTGGGTGAAGATTTCAATGTAGGAATGAGGGAGGGGCACAAGCATTCATACTCTTGCAGGGAGGACAGGGAGGAGGGTAAGGTGGCAGCCAGGGGCCCAGGGTTTTTGACCTGAGCAACAGAAAACTGGGGTTGTCCATTATAAAATGAGGGAGCCAGCAGGGAAGCAGATTTGTGGAGAAGTGAGATGAACTGTGGCCTTGGGCATTCTGCCAGCAGGACCCCCAGGACTGCAAGGTCCCTGGGAGGACTTTCCCAGCATGACCTATCTCGCCTTTGTCTGAGTAGCCTTCCTTCGGCACCGTGGTCTCCAAGGTCTCCTCGGCTTGCTGATCACATGCTCAGCACAGCTGTGGTCCCCTGGGCCCCGCCTCGGCCAGCAGGACTGTGCTGGGCCACCCTGGGATGGATGGTACTATGCACATTCCGCCCTACATGCTGGTCTCCCAAAGTGACCTTGATGCTCCATTGAGTGGTGGGATCTGTGTCCTCTACCCCAGAATACAGCCTGGAACCCAAAAGGAAGCTCCGAGGGCCCTCCAAAAAATTAGACACAAACGGTTAGTACTGACATTGTTAGCTCTCTGGCAAGTAGTCAAAGGGTCACCGCAACCCAGTGAATGTCAACTTGAGGAAATGGTGACCTTGACTTGCTAGGAGAGCCTGGTGGTGTTTTCATGTGGTGGTGCCCACAAGCCTCCCTGGGACAGTGAAGGCCGGTGTTCCCCGGGCAGGTGGATAGATCTGGAGGGAGTGGAGGAGACCTTTTCCCCAAGGAATTCTTTGTCTATTTTAACCTGTTTGGGTAAAAAAAAAAAAATTCGTTTTGCCTAACTCAGAACTCTCTCAGGATGGAGCAGTGGCTAATCGAAGGGTGGTCTTTGAAAACCTTGAAAATTAAATAAAGCCACTGCCACCTGGGGCAACTGGATAAAGGGCATTTGTGAAAAACCTGCAGCCAATACTGCTGAAAAAAATCACAAGACAACACAAACAAACAGAAACACATCCCATGCTCATGGACAGTAAGAATCAATATTGTGAACATGACAATACTGCCCAAAGCAATCTACAGCTTCAAGGCAATTCCGATCAAAATGCCAACATCAGTTTTCACAGAATTAGGAAAAATAATCCTAAAATTTATATGGAACCGGCCGGGTGTGGTGGCTTAAGCCTGTAATCCCAGCACTTTGAGAGGCTAAGGTGGGTGGATCACTTGAGGTCAGGAGTTTGAAACCAGCCTGACTAACATGGCAAAACTCCGTCTCTATTAAAAATACAAAAACCAAAAACAGCAACAACAAAAAATTAGCCAGGTGTTGTGGCACATGCCTGTAATCCCAGTTACTTGGGAGGCTGAGGTAGGGAATCCAGGAGATGGCTTGAACCTGAGAGGCAGAGGTTGCAGTGAGCCGAGATCCCTCCACTGTACTCTAGCCTGGGCAACAGAGTGAGACTCCATCTCAAAAAAAAAAAAAAAAAAAAAAAAAATTATATGGAACCAAAAAAGATCCTGAATAACCAAAGCAATCCTAAGCAAAAACAAATTATACTACTAATTATACTACTATACTAATTTGAAGCAAGCTTCAAATTATACTACAAGGCTATGGTGACCAAAACAGCATGGAACTTGTATAAAAGTAGGCACATGGACCAATGGAACAGAATAGAGAACCCAGAAATAAAGCCAAAAATGTACAGACAGCTGATCTTTGACAAAGCATTAATTGGAAAAAGGTCACCCTACTTAATAATTGGTGCTGGGGAAACTGGCGAACCACATGTAGGAGAATGAAACTGGATGCTAATCTGTCACCTTATACAAAAATCAACTCCAGATGGATCAAAGACTTAAATCTAAGACCTGAAGCTATAAAAATTCTAGAAGACAACATTGGAAAAACTCTTCTAGACATCAACCTAGGCAAATAATTCATGACTAAGAGCCCCAAAACAAATGCAACAAAAATAAAAATAAATAAATGGGACCTAATTGAATTAAAAAGCTTCTGCACACAAAAATAAATAGTCATCAGAGTAAACAGACAACCCACAGAGTGGGAAAAAATATTCACAAACCATGCATTTGACAAAGGGCTTATATCCAGAATTGACAAGGAATTCAAACAAATCAGCAAGAAAAAACAAATAATCCCATTAAAAAGTGGGTAAGGGACATGAATAGACATTCTCAAAATAAGATATACAAATGGCCAACAAACATAGGTAAAAATGGTCAACATCACTAATCATCAGGGAAACACAAATTAAAACCACAACGAGATACCACCTTACTCTTGCAAGGACGTCATTATTAAAAAATCAAAAAATAATAGATGTTGGTGTGGATGTGGGGAAAAGAGGATGCTTACACACTACTGGTAGGAATGTCAGTTAGTTCAACCACTGTGGAAAACAGTATGGCAATTCCTTAAAGAGCTGAAAGTAGTTCTATCATTCAATCTAGCAATCCCACTACCCAAAGGAAAAGAAGTTATTATATGAAAAAGACACTTTCACACATATGTTCACAGCAGCACAATTCCCAATTGCAAACATGTGGAACCAGCCTAAGTGCCCATCAACTCACGAGTGGATAAAGAAAATGTGGTGTATAAGGCCAGGCAAGGTGGCTCACGCCTGTAATCCCAGCACTTAGGGAGGCTGAGGCAGGTTGATCACCTGATGTCAGGAAGTCAGGACAAGCCCAACATGATGAAACCCTGCCTGTACTGAAAAAACAAAAATTAGTGAGGCTTGGTGGCAGGCACCTGTAGTCTCAGCTACTCTGGAGGCTGAGGCAGGAGAATCACTTGAAACCAGGAGGTAGAGGTTGCAGTGAGCTGAGATCGCACCACTGCACTCCAAGCTGGATGACAGAGCGAGACCCTATCTCAAAAAAAAAAAAAAAGAAAAGAAAAGAAAGAAAATGTGGTATATATACACCATGGAATACTACTCAGACATTAACAGGAATGAAATAATGTCGTTTGCAGTAATTTGGATGGAGCTGGAAGCCATTATTCTAAGTGAAATAACTCAGGAGTGGAAAACCAAATATCCTGTGTTCTCACTTACAAGTGGGAGATAAGCTATGAGAACACAAAGGCAGACAGAGTGATATCACGGACATTGGAGACTCAGAAGGGGGAGGTTGGGAGGGAAGCTAGGGATAAAACACTACATATTGGGTACAATGTACATTATTTAGGTGAGGGGTGCACTAAAATCTCAGTTAACCACTAACAATTCGTCCATGTAACAAAAAAACACTTGTACCCCAAAAGTTATTGAAATAGGAATTAAAAATAAATAAATAAGAATAAATAAAGAAAAACATGCAGTCAACACCATATATGCAGGCAGCTCAAAGTTTTCACCCTAAGATCAGGAGCAAGGGAAAGATGCCCACTTTTACCATTTCTGTTCAGCATAGCACTGGAAGTCCTAGCCAGAGCAATTAGGAAAGAAAAAGAAATAAAAGACATCCAAATAAGAAAGGAAGAAAGGCGGCAGTTTCCATCCACAGATGACATCAACCTGTATGTAGAAAATTCTACACAATTCACCAAAACCCTCTCAAAGCTAACAAACAAATTAAGCAGGGTTACAGTTGAGGATCAAAACTCAAAAAAATGTATTTCTTGATTAAAAAGTTGTATTTCTATATATTAACAATGGAAAATCTGAAAAAAAAATTAAGAAAACAATTACAAGCTGGTCACAGTGGCTCACACCTGTGGTTACAGGCACTTTGGAAGGCCGAGGTGGGAGGATTGCTTGAGCCCAGAAGTTCAAGACCAGCCTGGGCAACATAGGGAGACCTCCATCTCTACCACAAAAAAAAAAAAAAAAAAAAATACAAAAAATTAGCCAAGCATGGCTACTCAGGAGGCTGAGGCAGGAGAATTACTTGAACCTGGGAGATGGAAGTGCAATGAGCCCAGATGGTGCCACTGCACTCCAGCCTAGGCGACAGAGACAGACACTGTCTCAAACCAAAAAAAAAAAAAAGAAAAGAAAAATGATTCCATTGACAATAGCATCAAAAAGAAAAAAAGTACTTAGGAATACATTAACCATGGAAGTACACAACTCATACCCTGAAAACTACAAAACATGGCTGAAAGAAATTACAGAAGCTGGGCACAGTGGCTCATGCCCTGTAATCCCAACACTTTGGGAGGCCAGGGCGGGCGGATCGCTTCAGCCCAGGAGTGAGACCAGTCTGGCCAACACAGCAAAACCTCATCTCTACAAAAAATACAAAAATCACGGGGGCATAGTGGCACATGCCTATAGTCCCAGCTACTTGGGAGGCTAAAGCAGGAGGATCGCTTGAACCTGGAAGGTCAAGGCTGCAATGAGCCGTGATCATGCCACTGCACTCCAGCCTGAGCAACATGAGCAACAGAGTGAGACCTTGTCTCAAAAAACAAACAAACAAACAAAACAAAACAAAACAAAACAAAAACAAAATTAAAGAAGAAGATCTAAATAAATGGAAAGATTCTGAGCTCCTGGATTAAAGGCCTTAATATTGTTAAAGAGGCCGGGCACGGTGGCTCAAGCCTGTAATCCCAGCACTTTGGGAGGCCGAGATGGGTGGATCACGGGTCAGGAGATTGAGACTATCCTGGCTAACACGGTGAAACCCTGTCTCTACTAAAAAATACAAAAAACTAGCCAGGCGAGGTGGCGGGCTCCTGTAGTCCCAGCTACTTGGGAGGCTGAGGCAGGAGAATGGTGTAAACTCGGGAGGCGGAGCTTGCAGTGAGCTGAGATCCGTGGCCACTGCACTCCAGCCTGGGCAACAGAGCGAGACTCCATCTCCAAAAAAAAAAAAAAAAAATATTGTTAAGGAGGCAGTGCTTCTCAAGGCAACCTACAGAATCAATGAAATCCCCATGAAAATCCCAGCAGCATCTTTTTTCACAAATGGAAAAACTGCTCCTAAAATTTACATATAGTTGAAAGGGACCCCAAATAGCCAAAACAATCTTTTTTCCTGTCCCCTCCAAACAATCTGGAAAAGAAAGAACAAAGTTGGAAAACTTACTCTTCCCAATTTCAAAACATACCACAAAGCTACAACAATCAAAATAGTGTGGTATTGGTGACAGACATACAGACCAACAGACTGGAATTGAGAGTCCAGAAATAAACCTATACGTCTATGAGCAATTGAGTTTCAGCAAGGGTGCCAAGACCATTTGATGGGAAAAAGAACAGTTTTTTCAATAGAAAGCACTGGAATAACTGAATTTCCACGCACAAAAAAATGTGGTTGGATTCCTACCTCATACTACATACAAAGATGAGCTCAAAATAGATCAAATACTTCTATGTAAAAGACAAACTATTAGGTTCTTTGAAGAAAACATAGTGTGAATCTTTGTGACCTTAGGTTAGCTAATTCTTGCTTCCGTATGACATCTAAATAAATTGGATTTCACCAAAATTAAAACATTTTGTGTATCAAAGGACACTCTCACAAAAATGAAAAAACCTACACAATGAGAGAGAAATATTCACCAATCATACATCTAATGCACGTCCAGTATCCAGAATATATAAAGAACACTCACAACTCAACAACACAAAGACAAAAAATCCAATTTAAAAATGGGCAAAGGACTTGACTAAACATTTCAAAGAAGATCTACAGCTGGCCCCAAAGCCCATGAAACGGTGCTTGGCATCATCAGTCATCAGGGAAGTGCAAACTGAAATCAGAAGGAGGTTCTACTTCACACTCTAGAATGGCTAGAAGTAAGAAATACAAGCACAAGATAACAGTGTGTCAGCGAGGATGAAGCTGGAACCCTCAAACAATACTGGTAGGGATATAAAATGGTGCAACTGCTGTGGAAAATAGTGTGATGGTTCCAGCACATTGCAGCCTTGACCTCCCAGGTCAAGCAAAGCAAAACAGAATTACCCTGTGACCCAGCAATTCCAATCCTAGATACAGAAACCAAAAGATGTGAAAAAAGGTATTCAAACATATGCATGTCCAAGAAAAGGCCACAGAAGCATTATTCACAGCAGCCAAAAGGTGGAGACCACGCTGATATGCATCAGCCTGAAGAATGAATAAACAAGCATGCTCCATCCATGCAATGGAATATTATTAAGCCATGAACAGGAATGAAGTGCTGAAACTGTCCACAGTGCAGGTGAATCAACACGCTCAGTGAAAAAAAGCCAGACGCAAAATATTGAGCGATGCCGTTTCTTAAACAGGCAGAGTAGCTAAATCACAGGGGAGAAGGTAGGTGGGTGGGTGCCAGGGGCTATGGAATGGAGAAGAACGGGAATGGCTGCTTAATGGGCACAGGTTTCCTTTTTCCCTTTTGGGCACAAGACATTTTGGAACTAGGCAGGTGATGGTTGCACAATTCTGTGAGTATACCAAATGCTACTGAATTGAATACTTTAAAATTGCGGACTTTCTGGTATGTGAATTTCACCTCAACTTTTTAAAAAAAGATGCTAAAATTTTAATCTTGCCCATGTTCTCACCGTCTCTGTCTCCCTGTCTCTCAGTTTCTCTCTGTGTGTCTCTCTGTCACTCTTTGTCTCTCTCTTTCTATTTCTGTCTCTGTCTCTCTGCATCTTTGTGTCTCTGTCTCTCTGTTCCTCTGTGTCTTTCTCTTTTGGTCTCTCTGCCCCTCTCTGTCTCTCTCACTGTGTGTCTTTGTCTGTCTGTCTCTGTGTGTGTCTCTGTCTGTCTCTCTCTGCATCTTTCTGTCTCTATCTTTCTCCGTCTCACTGTTCCTCTCTGTGTGTGTCTGTGTCTCTGTCTCTC
>NW_020257514.1:0-3107 GCF_003255815.1 Theropithecus gelada
GGTTTTTTAAAATCTTTTTTTTTTTTTCTTAAGACAGGGTCTCCCTCTGTCACCCAGGGCTGGAGTGCAGTGGTTTGATCTTGGCTTGCTGCAACCTCTGCCTCTCGAGTTCAAGTGATTTTTATGCCTCGGCCTCCCGAGTACCTGGGATTACAGGCGCCTGTCCCCACGCCCGACTAATGTTTTATATTTTTAAGTACAGATGGGATTTCACCTTGTTGGCCAGGCTGGTCTTGAACACCTGACTTCACATGATCCACCCGCCTCGACCTCCCAAACTGCTGGGAACACACGCATGAGCCACGGTGCCCGGCCCATATAGCTATTTAAATTTGACTAAAATTAAATAAAATTAGAAGTTTTCATTTACACTTCAAGCATTCAGTTACCCACAGGTGGCCACTGACCAGAGGCTCGTAGAGATGTCACACTCCACACTGTAGAAGGATCTAGGGACGAAATGGCTCTAAGATCATCTCGACATCTTTATGTTGAAGCTACTGAAGTTTTACTCTGATTATTATAGACATCAGCATTTTCCCACTTAAAAATGTCAGTGCTATTGCAATGATCAGATCTGTGACTTCCCAGCAGCTCTTCTCTTCCTGGACAGATAACTGTAGAGCATCTGTACTCTGTCTCCACACTAAGGGATAGTAGAAGCCTCCGTGTAAAATCAGAGGGAGAAAAAAATATAATCCCTAGTCCGCCTCTCCCCCTATGATTTTGTGAAACTCCTCTTAATATGCAGAATAACTGCCAGAGTTGCAATAAAGAAGCATCCCTTGACCAGGAAGCAGCAGGGAAGCAAGAGGAGGGAGATGCCAGGACCCTCCGTTCCCTCTGGGACCCCAGGCCCAGCCAGGACTGAGAAGGACAGCACAGCCCGGCAGACCCGCACACCTGATGTGAACCATACACACGGCTTCCCTGGGCCTCGGTCCCCTGCTCTGCCCTCACTGGCCACTGTGGCTCTGGGTAGAGGCAGCTCCCGGAGCCCCAACACCCACAGCCAGTCCCCTCCTTGCAGGTCTCAGCTGTGCTCTCACTGCCTCCCTGATGCTTCTCATCATCATCCGCGTACCGTGTCCACTCTACCCCACAGCCGTTTAAAAAAAAAAAAGAAAAAGCCTCACTCTTAAGAGTCCATCAAGATTTAAGTTCTCAAGTCACAATGTATCAGCACAGACTTCTCATAATGCCTGAAACTTGGTGCAGTAAACACGTGAATCAGTTCTCCCAAGTCCATCGTTTTCTTTGCTGAGCCTCGAGTCTCAGGCTGGTTTCAAAGTAAGCCCTTCTCTGTTTGTTGATGATTTAATAATTAACATACTTGAAAATACATTGACTTCCAAATTAATCTGCTAATAAAATATTAATTACCACACTGGCTGTCATCCACAGAAAAAAACACAATCACTTTCTGGTTGTAAAAACATTAGAATTCGAAGCCACTTTGGCCATCTGAACAGCCCCGGCTTTTGACAAGGGCATTCCAAAGCTAATCTGAAAAACTAGTCCAGGCCATGATCGCTGGGGGGTCGGACTTGCCTCATCACCCCACCTCCCTTCTGGAATTAGACAGAACTTAGACTCTTAGTCTGATGGGAAACATTTACAATCTATTCTCTCCAAAGCTACCTGGAGGATTCCCTCCACATGACAAAGCCTTGGTCTCCACAATCCCTTATCTAACAACTCTCTTAACCAACTGTCAATCAGGAAATTTTCGAATCTACCTATGACCTGGACACCCCTGCTTCCAGTTGTCCCACCGTTCCAGACCAAACCAATGTACATCTTACATTTATTTGATCGATTGTCTCATGTCTCCCTAAAAGCTATAAAACCAGGCTGGGCTCTGACCACCTCGGGAATACGTCCTTAGGATCTCCTTAGGGTAGTATCAAGGGCCATGGTAACTCATTTGACTCAGAATAAATCTCCAAATGCTTCAGAGAGTTTTACTCTTTGCTGACACGGTACCTTTCATGGGTATTCATCTGGGGGACTCACAGTCAACTGGAGGCATCAGTTGCCCACTGTGCAAAAGTCTCTGCAGGACTGAGCCTCTGGCACGGGGACTCCAACCCCTGAAGCAGCAACTCTGCCACGTCCCACGGCTTGATAGACCTACACCTCCCGGGCTTCTCATTTCAGAGTCTCAGCAACAAATCTACCAAACGTGATCAACATCACAGAATATTCACCGAGGCTTTTGGCTGTTGTTTCTCCCCAAGTTTACTCTAGAACCAGAATGGCAACACTCGGAACAGGATGGTTCTCAGTCACCGACCCTCCTGGTAAATACACTGTCTCCAAGGCCCTTTCCCGCCAGTCACAGCTTCCTTTGAGTCAGGCTCGATGGCCACCTCCCCAAGAAGGAAACCTCTTCAATCCAGCAACCACAGCTCCTGTTCCCATCTAGAGCTTGTCTGCCAGGAAGGGAAGACTCCTCATTCCAGAGACAGCAGGTGCCACAAACTCAGGGTTGTAGCCATTGCGAAGACAAACACTCATGAAATTAATACACTTTCTCCTCCTTGGATACTGACGTTTCCTCTTCTGGAGGTCAGCCAAGGCCAACTGCACGAGTCACGAGCGTGATGGCTCCAGTCCCTCCTTCGGTGTCAGCAGTGTGTCTCCGCTCTGAGACCCTCCTGCACCAGCCGGGCCATGCACCTGTTCCCACGACTGCTGTAGTCAGCAGACTACAGTGATTCTAAAATAATCAGCAAGCTGAGGTTCCAAATGATGCGTTTTAAAGAAAAATGTGTAAGTTTTACTGCATGAAATCAGCTACATCTTTTGCTACTCCAGAGGCCTTTTGTTTTGCTTTCCTCAAGTTTCTCTACAATGATCCCGCCAGTCAAAGTTCGCAGTTACAGGCAGAGGGTTGGGCAGGCCGCGTCTGATGTGTAACACACACAGAGGATCCACGTCAAAGGATTTTCCCTGTTCACCAACATCATCAGGACAAACTTTAAGCACTAATAATCTCCCTGTCTGGAAAACTGAGCTCACTTGAGAACTAATGCAACAAATGTGTTTGACCAAGTTGCAGGTGGACATTTTAGTGAATGAATCACTATTTCAAGGAGGATAAA
>NW_020257514.1:3129-6572 GCF_003255815.1 Theropithecus gelada
GCTCACTATTCAAAGGCATGTTTTTGTCAAGTTTTGTAATTTCAGCTTCATGTATTTAAATCATGAAGTGAGGCTTGTACCTCATACATTACAGAATCTCTACAAAATAGACAGAATTCCATTTCTGCACATTCACTCTCATTCTTTTCCATATGCATACGGATGGTGGTAATTTAAGTTGGCATTCCAACAGGATTTCTAAATTAAACTGTCTTCTACTTTAAACACTACGTGTTAAACATTACACATTCCATTGTTCAACATTTATAGCAGGGTCTCTATGGCCCGTTTTAAAGATTTCTTCCTCACTAAAAGCAAGCCTTTAAACAATAAATGGTCTACTCTAAAATATTCTAGAGACAGAGATACCGTTGGAGAGTGGACACACTTAACACAGAAATCCGCAACATCAAACAGGCACAACCAGCAGTGAGGGTGGAAGGGGCGCTATGTGAGTGCCCCTAAAAACACACACAAGCCTGGCTGCTTAAAAGGAACGAATATAGCTCAACACTCCCATGTGAACATTGATGTGTCTACTACCTTGCAGAATCCTCCTAGCTGAGCTGCAGGAATCTTCCTTGGAAGCTTTTCTCACCTACACTGCCTACAGGGGCCCACTGGGCTCCCTGGGCAGTATCGTGTCTTTGTTTAGAATATCACAGTGTTTGAAGGTCTGTTTAATCCCAAGTCAGAGCCTTATCATAACTCAGACACCATCCCTCAGGGCTTGTGGGCCAACTTCGGCTAATGCAGGCTGCTCCACAGTGCCCTGCAGATGGGCTTGGTGCATCCACACGATTTTAAGATTTGGGGCTGCCGTTTTCTGCAGTCACAGATGCGGACTTACATATTCATCATGACTGAAGGCAGCACGTATTTTTATGTTCCTTCTGTAACGGTAATAATCATGGCAACATTTCCTCGATCCTTAAGAAAGCCTCCTAACAGCAGTTGCATTCCACCCCCTTCCTTAAAATTAATAGAATTTACCAAACTAAGTGAAATCATTCTTCATGAGAAAGTGACAAATCAGTGTTCACACAATGGCATAGTAGCTGGGCATAGAGTGTACATCAACATCCCAAACTAAGCACCCATCACAATTATTCTCAACTCGCAGGAAAGCTAGAAAAATTAGAAGGCTTAAAACATAATTATAAATGAAAATAACAAGAAACCAAAGTTTCTGAGGAGCATTTGTTAGCCAAGCAAGGAAAGCCATTAACCAGTGCTGATTACATTGCATTTGATTACATTGCATTTGATTACAGCAGCCAAAGACGTGTCCAGAGGAAGAGACTTTTAAACATTAGTCTTTCAGTAAGAATGGTTGCTTAACAAGTTCAGACTACTGGGCTACACCAATCATCAATTGAAAAGCAAGGCAAACGAGAGAGAGTCATTTTCCTTAATCCTTAATGTGTCAAAAATTACCACATTGGTCAAGCTGGTCTCCAACTCCTGACCTCAGGTGATCCACCCACCCCGGCCTCCCAAAGCTCTGGGATTACAGGCATGAGCCACCACGCCTGGCTGAGAAGTGTTTGACAGAGGCTGAGGGGAGGCTCCTGTCCCTCCCGGGACATCCACATCCCACCCAGTTTCCCATACCGACTGTGACACTCGAAGCATCACAGCAAGGGCAGCTGCATCCCCGCAGTTCTCTGCACTAACGCCACAGCTGCGTGAGCAGCCATAGCCCTGGAGCTGCCACTCAGCCTTATCGTGCTGGCACAAGCACAGCAGAAACTACCACGCCCCCAGGAGGGAGGAGTGGGGAGCCAGGGCAGTGAACCAGGAGGGAGGAATGTGGCCCAGGGGAGTAGGGAGGAGTGGGGGCCCTGGGGAGTCAACAAGGAGGGAGGCGTGGGGGCCCAGGGCAGTGAACCAGGAGAGAAGCGTGGGGACACAGGAGAGTGAACCAGGAGGGAGGAATGTGGCCCAGGGGAGTAGGGAGGAGTGGGGGCCCTGGGGAGGGAACTATGAGGGAGGAGTGGGGGCTCAGGGGAGTGAACAAGGAGTGAGGCATGGGGGCCCAGGGCAGTGAACCAACAGGGAGGCGTGGGGGCCCAGGGTAGTGAACCAGGAGAGAGGTGTAGGGACACAGGAGAGTGAACCAGGAGGGAGGAGGGTGGAGTTCGGCCCAGCGAGTGAAACAGGAGGCAGGAGTTCGGCCCAGGGAGTGAACCAGGAGGGAGGAGTGTGGTCCAAGGAGTGAACCAGGAGGGACGTGTGTGGTCCAGGGGAGTGAGCCAGGAAGGAGGAGGGAGGAATGTGGTCCGGGGAATGAACCAGGAGGGAGGAGTGCAGTCCATGGGAGTAGGGAAGAGTATGGTCCAGGGGAGTGAACAAGGAGCCTCTGGGGGTAGCAAGTTCACACACCACAAATACCTCCCAATCCATCCGCGTGCAGGGAGGGGCCGGAAACCACGCAGGAGCTACAGCGCTTTCTCCTCACAGAAGAGGAGTGAGGATACCGACTCATGCATGAAATCAGAGCTAAAGTTCTACCACGGTGGGGAGACGCTTCACAGACCCAAATGGGTGCAAAAAGAAACCAATCATACAAGATCAGTGGATGGAACGGGATCAGAAATTTAAGCCTGTAACAAGCTTTCAGAAAAAACTTCACTTGATCTACAAGATGGCTGCAGCTCTGCTTGATCATTTCTGCAAATGTCTAACTCGCGATGAGCCATCTCAGAGCCCTTCAAGAGGAGTAACAAAATCAAAACGCCAAGGCATGCTCCGTATTTTAGATAGCCTGCAACAGTATGGAAATGAGCAGCGGTGCCAGAGCTTTCAAGTTTGTTTGAAGTAAATTCCAGCATGAGGGCAGCATCTTTCTGGCTGAAGCAATGAGGTGGGCTCCTGCTCACTGCATGGGGGACCAGCTTTCAGCTAAGCTGCTGTCAAGGGTCTGCAAACCATGATCCCCGACCGATCCTTGGCCAGGGAACCAGAAGTGATATTTACACTTTGAAGTTTTCACAAAAGAAATATATGCAGAGACTTCTGTGGCCCTCAAAGCCTAACACGTTGCCTACTCTGCCCTTTACAGGAGCTTCTAGCTTTGGCGTCAGTTACAAAGTGTTTCTATAAAATAATGTCACTGATTTTCAAGCATGCCAGGAAAAGTCACACTTCTCAACAACCCTCAATGGAGATGCACCATCCTGTGTTTCACACAGATTTTAGATTTTTAAAAGCCAAAATAAGGGAGGTAATTCAGCTAAGTATTATAGTAACACAGTTTGAGATACTTAATGATGTGTGACAACAGAATAATTGGCATTCCTGTGAGGCAATAAACTAGCTCAAACACAAAATAACAAATCAAAGCATGTTTTGGCCTCTCAAAGTGATCAGTGAAATTGGAAGTAACATTCAGTTAAATGACACTAAAAAAAAAAAAAAAAAAAAAAAAAAAAAAAAACAAA
>NW_020257514.1:6645-6966 GCF_003255815.1 Theropithecus gelada
AGTTAAAAGACACAAAAAAAAAAAAAAAAAAAAAAACCACAAACAAAACAAAACAAATACTACTACACTATCACTCCCTAAATTTATTTAACTACTGCTGCCAAATAAAATGGAGAGACTTCTTACTGCAGGGTAATAATCGGCCATTGTCACCATGAAATAGACCGCTGTGCAGGCTCAGGCCCTCCAGCCCACAAAGGCAGGGGGAGGGAGGAGAAACGATGGCCAGAAACAAAGGGACAGGGCAACCATGACCTAGTCAGCAATTGTACCTTCCCACCTTTCTTCTGGACTTACAATTTTGGAGCCATCTGGGTTTAC
>NW_020257515.1:0-22504 GCF_003255815.1 Theropithecus gelada
ATAGAGCTCGAGCCTTCCCTTCCCCTCCCCCACCCATCCCCTCCCCCCCCCCTCCCCTCCCCTCCCCTCTCCTCCCCTCTTCCTCTCCTCTCCCCCGTCCCCTCCCCTCCCATTCCCTCCCCTCCCCTCTCCTCCCCTCTCCTCTCCTCTCCTCTCCTCTCCTCTCCTCTCCTCTCCTCTCCTCTCCTCTCCTCTCCTCTCCTCTCCTCTCCTCTCCTCTCCTCTCCTCTCCTCTCCTCTCCTCTCCTCTCCTCTCCTTTCCTTTTCTTTATCTCAAACAGAGTTTCAATCTTGTTGCCCAGGCTGGAGTGCAATGGCGTGATCTCGACTCACCACAACCTCCTGGGTTCAAGAGATTCTCCTGTCTCAGCCTCCTGTGTAGCTGGGATTACAGGCATGCACCACCATGCCTGGCTAATTTTGTATTTTTTAGTAGAGACAGGGTTTCTTCATGTTGGTCAGTCTGGTCTCAAACTCCCGACCTCAGCTGATTTGCTCTCCTCAGCCTCCCAAAGTGCTGGGATTACAGGTGTGAGCCACTGCACCCGGCCAAACCTGGCATTTCTGCTGCCACAGAACCAACGCTGTCCTTTCTTTTCAACTTAAGACTGAAGTTGTTTTCACGTATGACAACACTTACGGTGGAAGATTTATCATCTCCTGCGGGGCTATTTTGGTTCTCTTTTATAATAAAAAGAATGGTGGAATGGTGTTCACCATTTCTGGCAAGACAACTGTTACTTCAACATGCTCATCATATACAACACTTACTGGCTCCTAGTAGAACAGGCAATATATAATATAAAGTGAATAACACAGACATTGGAGCCAGAAGGATCAGGCTCTGATTTCTGACTCTACTACTTTCTAACTATGTGACCTTGTGGAAGTTGCTATAAGTCTTGTTTATCTACCACAGGGCTGTTGTGAGAATTAAATTAACTAATACATGCACAGTTCTCAGCACAGGGTTTGGCACATGATAGGTCCTCAATAAATGGTAGCTCTTATCATCATTATCACTATTTTCTCGAAAGTGGGGAGTAAGTATGAAATTTGACAACCAGGACAGTTTTATCATTGTTCCTAGAAAGGTGGCATGTAGATGCCATCTTTGCAGGTGTATTTTGATGAGTCCTAATACGTGGTAAGACTATTTGGCATATGAACTACACGGCCATCTTCTGACACCCAGTGAATTACATCTTGGATGAATGTTGAAGCATTATGGTCTTCTTGGGTAACATGGTCTACTTCTCTGACTTACTGTCACATAGATCCCAGCTTTGGATAGGTTTTATAAGCCTCCTGCAGTATGTCTGGATCAACTCTGAAAAATGTTTGTTTGAGAACCCAAGGGGGCAGGCTCATTTTTCCCTTCAGAGATTTGCCATGTCAGAGAAGTGTATCACACTAGTAAAAGGTGGTTAGCTTCATGTCCATGCCCATGTTTCAATAATGTAATTCTGCCTATTATTCAAGTCATTGTTAGCATGCTACAGAAAATTTTGAGATCCACCTTTCTTACTGGCTCATAAGAAACTCATGCCCCAACTTGCTGCTTTCTCATGGCATTTCATCCCATGGCAACTATTGTTTGCAGCCCTGCTACTTGCCTTTAACTTAGTGCATCTCTTACATCATGGATGCCTTTCATGACCTGGACAAATGGCCCATGGGCCATTCAGAACTGCCTTCAGGACACTCTGTAGCTATCTAAGCATCAGTACAAAAAGTTCTGTGGTTAGCACTTGGCCTTCAGGGAGAATATGTATGTGAAAGATGCCATCTGTGTCTTCTTATATCCACTACCCACTTGAGCTGAGAGTAGAGGGTTTTCACTCAAGATCCTTTGAGGGGGTTGCGCTGTTGAACCCCCTTCCAAGTGAATTAACCACACCTTCTATGTGTGTACTGTATTGTATTTTTCATGTAACAAATTATCCCTTTATGTCCTATGCTAATTTTTCAGTTGAAGTACATTTTTTCATATTTTTAATTTTTATAAATAGGTACCTTATTGAGAAACAGGCTAAAGAAAAAACAAATTGGACATAATCAGGCCCCTGTCCTAGGGCATCTTCTTTTTAATTTCTTATGCTCCCCTAGATTGCCTCATGCAAATTCATAGCTTCAATTATCACCTTTCTGCTTGTAGTTCCAAATCTTTTTCTCTAACTCAGTTCCTTCTCTCAAATGATAGACACACAATTCCAACTGCCTCCTGGGCACATGATTCACATGGATGTATCCCAGGGAACATACTATGTCCCAAATTGAGCTAATTACTGTCCTCTTGTAAACTTTCTCCTTCCCTATTCTTGATCTTGGATAGTGGCACCAACATAGGCTAGCTCCCAGACTAAAAGCTGGGAACTTCTAGTCTCTTCATCTCCCTCATTTCCAAGATTCAAATCCTATTATTTATTCTGACAAAATACTTCATAATCTCTCAATTTAGGCCTTTCATCATTTAACTCATAAATTAATATAATACTCACCTATAATTACTCTCCTGAACTTCTGGCCTAGAACTGTTCAATTTGTTTTCTCATGACTCAAAGTCAAAATTCAACATCCGGCATGATTTTTATAAAATGTGAAAACTGGCAAATACTATTTTTTCCTCTCTCTCACCTGCTCTCAGCTTAAACATCTTTAGAGGCTCCTCATCATTTTTAGAATGAAGATTTAATTTGTTAACATGACTTGTAAAACCTTTTATGATTTGACCTCTGCCAATTTTTCTTAATGCATCTCTCACCACTCTCCCATTTGTCCTCTCCATTCTTATTATAGTGAACTAATTGGCATTTCCAAGCTTGTTCAGACCAGTGTTTTTGCACAGTCTTTAGTTATCTACAATTTTTTTACCCACCTTGTTCCCTTAATGAACTCACGAAGCTTTTCTTGACCTGCTTCCTAAAGGAAGAGGTATGTTTTTCTTTCTTTCTGTTTCCATGGACCCTGCATCACTTATTTAACAAGCATCTACTGAGGATGTACCACACAGTAGAAATACTGCATTAAAAATCAAATATTAAACCATTATTGGATTCAGCACATAAATATATTTATTTTGGTTAAAAAATTAACCTAGTCACTTAGAGTGGGGTAAGTTATTGTTTTAGCCAACTGTCAGCCTAATTAATTAATTTCTGTTTGATTCAACTATTTCTGCGTTTTCTTCTCCAGATCATTTAGGCTACATCAGTGTTGTTGAAAAATAAATTCAATCCACCTCAAAGGTGGTTATCTTTGTTTTAAGGAAATAGTGTGTCTTAAAGTTGTGACTGGCTTCCTTTGTTTTTGTTTGTTTACTTATAATTATGTCAGAAAGTGGAAGATTGGGTTTATTGGGCTACATAAAATCTTATGTGGTATTTTGGCATATTAGTTGAGGAGAAACAGCAGAAAAATGGACTGGAGATGGTTGAATGAAGGGGGGTTAGGATTTTCCCTGTGTTACACTGAGTGTTTTTGTTAGGTGTGGGGAGTGAGGAGATAGAACATCTTAGGACTATTATTACATATTTCTTAAAAGATCTTATCTAAAGGAAGCCACAGAGAGAGCTCTGTCTCCACAGAAATAGGCTTTTGCTCTTATCCTCCTACATTAAGCTTTTCCCTCAATCCTTCTCTACCTTTGTAGCTTCATTCTCCATCATGTGCCTGAGTCATTTTGGGGCTCTGGTTATACTATCTGTAGCGAGTCTCCATTATGTTGTCTGCTTCACGGGTTTGACTCTTCTTCCATTCCTTCTGGGAAATGCTCCTTCTAGCACTCCAGTCAGTTGGTTTGAATGTGACTACCATGTTTCCACAGACATTACACCTGGTTCCAGCTGATGGCTAAAAGGTGGTCAGAACTCATCATTTGGATTTTTAAACTAGGAACCAGTGAAAGAATGATCTGTTCTTCTTTGGAGGTAATGGTAGCTCTAGGCAGCCATTTTCTTCATCATCTGCTTGCAGCTAATTTAAAAGAATAAAATAAACTTGCAGAGAAAAGCAATGATGAGACAGGGAAGTCCTGGCAGAATCCAGGCTTCTGGTTGTGAAGTAGCTTATATTCAAGTGTCTGTCTTGAGGTCCAGTTGTAGCCTTGCCCTTCTTGTAGCACTCAAACTAATACATTTCCCTTTTTGACTAATCTAATTCCATCTGGGTTTCTGTTATCTTGCAACTTAAAGCATCCCAACCATTCTACTTTACTCATCTCTTCTTCTGTATAACCTGTTCTGTGCATATTATTAATATTATTTTATTCATGTCCTTATAATATTAAGGATTTGCATTGACAACACTTTTGCTGAGTTATATACTGAGTGTCCAAAATGACCAATATTATTAGGAAGTCAGGTGGAACAAGCAAGGTGATTTACAAATACCTAAAAGATTAGTCAGGAGAACTAATTCACATATAAGGTCAGTCAAGACTTGTTCTTTAGAAGATGAGATCAGGGTCTTGTCTGGAAAAAAATGAAAAGATATGGAATTTTAACTCTGAAGTTCAGAGATCCTAGAAAACACAATAGATCATCAGAAGATTATAATCACTGATGTAGGATGGGAGGAAGTGATCTATCTATCTATATATAGAAATACATAGATACATATTCTTACAGAAATGTGTACATAGACCAGGAAGTTTAACATTTGCCTAGGAGTTCAATATCTATATATACCAGCTGTATATGCAGGTTCATCACAAGGAGGAGGCTTAAATGTATTTGTCTTAAAAAGAATTCAGTGAAAAATTGGGTTTGAATTTCTTTAATGAGAAATTAAAATTTGTATTAATATAGGTACTAATATAAAGACAAAATGTGACCTGGGGCAGCCCAGTTCATGTATTTTGCATTATGGACTTGAAAACATTCTTTCACTTAGATCTTATAAAAGATATTATGATAATAAAAAGGAAAACAACCTAAAAATATGAGTAAAATATTTGAACAGACTTTTCACAAAGGAAGATATATGAATGGCCAATAATAAGGACATGAAAATGTGCTCAACCTCATCAGTCATCAGAGGAATGCAAGTTAAAACCACATGGGCCAACATTTAATATCCAATAGAATGGGCAAAATTTGAAAGTCTGGTATTACCTAATGTTGGATAGGATGTGGAGCAACCAGCACACTTAGTCATTGTTGGTGCATGTGTAAAATGGTTTAGCCACTCTGGAAAATGGTCAGAAAGTTCTTACATCGTTAGGCATACAACTTATTTGTGACCCAGAAATTCCACTCCTACGTATTTACCCAAGAGAAATGAAAAATATGTCCACAGAAAAAACACTTGTGCAAAAATGTTCATAACAGCTTTATTCATAATAAATAAAAACTGGAAACAACCCAGATGTCCATCTATCAGAGCATGAATAAAACAAGTATGGGATATTCAAACAACAAATATTGCCTAGCAATAAAAATGACAAATCACTCATACATGTAACAACATGAAAAAAACATAAAAACAAACCCCAAACTCAAAAGCTATAGTGAGTGAAAAAAGTGTACAAAAGAGTAAATATTTTATGATTCTACTTATATGAAGTTCTAGAACAAGCAAAGCTAATCTATGGTGAAAATAATCAGAACAGTGGTTGTCTCCGTGGTAGTGTGGGCTGGGATCAGCTGGGAAGGAACACAAAGGACCTTTCTGGGATGAATGTAATGTTCTATAAATTGATAGGGGTTGGGTCATACAGATACACATTTGTCAGACTCATCAACTATTGCATTTCATATTTTTGCTTTTCACTAAACGTACATTTTGCCTTAAAAAGGAACTATAAACAAATGTTAAACTCTAGTTAATGATATGCATGTCAAGGCTTTTGGAGAGAAATGTTCTGGTATTGCAAGTTACTTTGAAATGCATTAGAAAATAAGATGGATTGATGGATGGATAGAAGGATGAATAGATGGACAGGTACATGATAAAAGCAAATATGGCAAAATGTTAATTGCAAAAATCCACGTGGTAGGTGTATGGGTGTTCGCTACAGAGTTCTTTCAACTTTTTCTCTATGTTTGAAAATTTTCATAATAAAATATTCTAAAAATAGCAAAAATGGAAAAAAGAACATTAAGTATAATGAGAATTGATTATATATTACTGAATGCATTTCATTAAACAACCAGCTTAAACATAACTATATTACCACCACATGATAAATTACAAATAATATGTAGGCAGACTTCATTTAGGGCTGCCTCAGACAGTGCTGATTTGATATAGTGATGATTATCTCAGAAATGTTTTTATGTCAAAAATACATATGCATGAACATACATTACAGTGCTGAGGACAATGGTAATATAGAGACTTCTCAGGGTCCGTCAGTAAGTGCAACAGATTGAGATCCATCAAATGCTTAGACAGCCAGAGGTGGCGAATGGGACTTGCCACCCATTTCTCTGGTTTGATCCATATAAGGGCTGATAAAGGTGTGCATGTGGGAGTGCTGGAGGAGCCACAGATGTACTAGGCTGGATGTGTAAAATGCTGATTTTCTGTAATGGGTGATCTGATCAAGGAAATAAATGAAAAAAAAAAAAAAAAAAAGCCATCAGCCCATTAAGGCTTGCTGGAAATCCTCTCAAAAGAGAGGCAGTGGAGAGTATAGTTCTGCAGGCCGACTCTTGGGTTCCAGTCTGGGCACTGTTGTGTGTCCTTTGGCAAGTTAAGTATCCTCTTTGCCTCACTTTCCCCATCCATAAAATGAGTGTGATCATAGGGTTATTGTGAGAATAAAATAATTTAGTACATGTAAAGCCCATAGCACGGCTCCTGATACTTAGTAAGAACTCAATATCTGTACCATCATAATCTTTTTTTTTTTCTTTTCTTTCTTTTCTTTTTTTTTTTTTTTGAGACAGGGCCTCTCTCTGTTGCTCAGGCTGGAATGTAGTGGCACGATCATAGCCCACTTCAGCCTTGGCTTGTTGGGCTCAAACAATAGTCCTGCCTCAGCCTTCCAAGTAGCTGGGATTATAGGCATGCACCACCATGCATGGCTAATTAGCTAATTAAATTATATTATTATTATTTTTTGTAGCGACAAAGTCTCACTAGCTTGAAATCCTGAACTCAAGCGATCATCCTACCTTGACTTCCCAAGGTGCTGGGATTACAGGCCACGGCGCCTGGCTCCATCCTCATCACTGTGGTTTTTTTTTTTTTTTTTTTTTTTAGGTTCAATTTCTTTTTTTTTAATTATTATTATTATTATTTATTATAATTATACTTTAAGTTCTAGGGTACATGTGCATAATGTGCAGGTTTGTTACATATGTATACTTGTGCCATGTTGGTGTGCTGCACCCATCAACTCGTCAGCACCCATCAACTCGTCCTTTACATCAGGTATAACTCCCAATGCAATCCCCCCTCCCCCCTCACCGTAATAGGCCCTGGTGTATGATGTTCCCCTTCCTGAGTCCAAGTGATCTCATTGTTCAGTTCCCACCTATGAGTGAGAACATGCGGTGTTTGGTTTTCTGTTCTTGCGATAGTTTGCTGAGAATGATGGTTTTCAGTTACATCCATGTCCCTACAAAGGACACGAACTCATCCTTTTTTATGGCTGCATAGTATTCCATGGTGTATATGTGCCACATTTTCTTAGTCCAGTCTGTCACTGATGGACATTTGGGTTGATTCCAAGTCTTTGCTATTGTGAATAGTGCTGCAGTGAACATACGTGTGCATGTGTCTTTATAGCAGCATGATTTATAATCCTTTGGGTATATACCCAGTAATGGGATGGCTGGGTCATATGGTACTTCTAGTTCTAGATCCTTGAGGAATCACCATACTGTTTTCCATAATGGTTGAACTAGTTTACAATCCCACCAACAGTGTAAAAGTGTTCCTATTTCTCCACATCCTCTCCAGCACCTGTTGTTTCCTGACTTTTTAATGATTGCCATTCTAACTGGTGTGAGATGGTATCTCATTGTGGTTTTGATTTGCATTTCTCTGATGGACATTTTTTCATGTGTCTGTTGGCTGTATGCATACCTTCTTTTAAGAAATGTCTGTTCATATCCCTTGCCCACTTTTTGATGGGGTTGTTTGTTTTTTTCTTGTAAATTTGTTTGAGTTCTTTGTAGGTTCTGGATATTAGCCCTTTGTCAGATGAGTAGATTGCAAAAATGTTCTCCCATTCTGTAGGTTGCCTGGTCACTCTGATGGTAGTTTCTTTTGCTGTGCAGAAGCTCTTTAGTTTAATTAGATTCCATTTGTCAATTTTGGCTTTTGTTGCCATTGCTTTTGGTGTTTTAGACATGAGGTCCTTGCCCATGCCTATGTCCTGAATGGTATTACCTAGGTTTTCTTCTAGGGTTTTTATGGTATTCGGTGTAACATTTAAGTCTCTAATCCATCTTGAATTAATTTTTGTATAAGGAGTAAGGAAAGGATCCAGTTTCAGCTTTCTACTTATGGCTAGCCAATTTTCCCAGCACCATTTATTAAATAGGGAATCCTTTCCCCATTTCTTGTTTTTCTGAGGTTTGTCAAAGATCAGATGGCTGTATATGTGTGGTATTATTTCTGAGGACTCTGTTCTTTTCCGTTGGTCTATATCTCTGTTTTGGTACCAGTACCATGCTGTTTTGGTTACTGTAGCCTTGTAGTATAGTTTGAAGTCAGGTAGCGTGATGCCTCCAGCTTTGTTCTTTTGACTTAAGATTGTCTTGGCAATGCGGGCTCTTTTTTGGTTCCATATGAACTTTAAAGCAGTTTTTTCCAATTCTGTGAAGAAACTCATTGGTAGCTTGATGGGGATGGCATTGAATCTATAAATTACCTTGGGCAGTATGGCCATTTTCACGATATTGATTCTTCCTATCCATGAGCATGGTATGTTCTTCCATTTGTTTGTGTCCTCTTTTATTTCACTGAGCAGTGGTTTGTAGTTCTCCTTGAAGAGGTCCTTTACATCCCTTGTAAGTTGGATTCCTAGGGATTTCATTCTCTTTGAAGCAATTGTGAATGGAAGTTCATTCGTGGTTTGGCTCTCTGTTTGTCTGTTACTGGTGTATAAGAATGCTTGTGAGTTTTGCACATTAATTATGTATCCCGAGACTTTGCTGAAGTTTTTTATCAGCTTAAGGAGATTTTGGGCTGAGATGATGGGGTTTTCTAAATATACAATCATGTCATCTGCAAACAGGGACAATTTGATGACTTCTTTTCCTAACTGAATACCCTATATTTCTTTCTCTTGCCTGATTGCCCTAACCAGAACTTCCAACACTATGTTGAATAGGAGTGGTGAGAGAGGGCATCCCTGTCTTGTGCCAGTTTTCAAAGGGAATGCTTCCAGTTTTTGCCCATTCAGTATGATATTGGCTGTGGGTTTGTCATAAATAGCCCTTATTATTTTGAGATACGTTCTATCAATACCGAATTTATTGAGAGTTTTTACCATGAAGGGCTGTTGAATTTTGTCAAAAGCCTTTTCTGCATCTATGGAGATAATCATGTGGTTTTTGTCTTTGGTTCTGTTTATATACTGGATTACGTTTATTGATTTGCGTATGTTGAACCAGCCTTGCATCCCAGGGATGAAGCCCACTTGATCATAGTGGATAAGCTTTTTAATGTGCTGCTGGATTCGGTTTGCCAGTATTTTATTGAGGATTTTTGCATCGATGTTCATCAGGGATATTGGTCTAAAATTCTCTTTTTTTGTTGTGTCTCTGCCAGGCTTTGGTATCAGGATGATGTTGGCCTCATAAAAGGAGTTAGGGAGGATTCCCTCTTTTTCTATTGATTGGAATAGTTTCAGAAGGAATGGTACCAGCTCCTCCTTGTACTTCTGGTAGAATTCAGCTGTAAATCCATCGGGTCCTGGACTTTTTTTGGTTGGTAGGCTATTAATTATTGCCTCAATTTCAGAGCCTGCTGTTGGTCTATTCAGGGATTCAACTTCTTCCTGGTTTAGTGTTGGGAGAGTGTTAAGTGTCCAGGAAATTATCCATTTCTTCTAGATTTTCTAGTTTATTTGCATAGAGGTGTTTATAGTATTCTCTGATGGTAGTTTGTATTTCTGTGGGGTCGGTGGTGATATCCCCTTTATCATTTTTTATTGCATCTATTTGATTCTTCTCTCTTTTCTTCTTTATTAGTCTTGCTAGCGGTCTGTCAATTTTGTTGATCTTTTCAAAAAACCAACTCCTGGATTCATTGATTTTTTGGAGGGTTTTTTGTGTCTCTATCTCCTTCAGTTCTGCTCTGATCTTAGTTATTTCTTGCCTTCTGCTAGCTTTTGAATGTGTTTGCTCTTGCTTCTCTAGTTCTTTTAATTGTGATGTTAGAGTGTCAATTTTAGATCTTTCCAGCTTTCTCTTGTGGGCATTTAGTGCTATAAATTTCCCTCTACACACTGCTTTAAATGTGTCCCAGAGATTCTGGTATGTTGTATCTTTGTTCTCATTGGTTTCAAAGAACATCTTTATCTGCCTTCATTTCGTTATGTACCCAGTAGTCATTCAGGAGCAGGTTGTTCAGTTTCCATGTAGTTGAGTGGTTTTGATTGAGTTTCTTAGTCCTGAGTTCTAGTTTGATTGCACTGTGGTCTGAGAGACAGTTTGTTATAATTTCTGTTCTTGTACATTTGCTGAGGAGTGCTTTACTTCCAATTATGTGGTCAATTTTGGAATAAGTGCGATGTGGTGCTGAGAAGAATGTATATTCTGTTGATTTGGGGTGGAGAGTTCTGTAGATGTCTATTAGGTCCGCTTGGTGCAGAGATGAGTTCAATTCCTGGATATCCTTGTTAACTTTCTGTCTCGTTGATCTGTCTAATGTTGACAGTGGGGTGTTGAAGTCTCCCATTATTATTGTATGGGAGTCTAAGTCTCTTTGTAAGTCTCTAAGGACTTGCTTTATGAATCTGGGTGCCCCTGTATTGGGTGCATATATATTTAGGAGAGTTAGCTCTTCCTGTTGAATTGATCCCTTTACCATTATGTAATGGCTTTCTTTGTCTCTTTTGATCTTTGATGGTTTAAAGTCTGTTTTATCAGAGACTAGTATTGCAACCCCTGCTTTATTTTGCTCTCCATTTGCTTGGTAGATCTTCCTCAATCCCTTAATTTTGAGCCTATGTGTGTCTCTGCATGTGAGATGGGGTCTCCTGAATACGGCAAACTGATGGGTCTTGACTCTTTATCCAATTTGCCAGTCCGTGCCTTTTAATTGGACCTTTTAGTCCATTTAGATTTAAGGTTAATATTGCTATGTGTGCACTTGATCCTGTCATTTTGATATTAACTGGTTATTTTGCTCATTGGTTGATGCAGTTTCTTCCTAGCATCGACATTCTTTACATTTTGGCATGTTTTTGCAATGGCTGGTACCGGTTGTTCCTTTCCATGTTTAGTGCTTCCTTCAGGGTCTCTTGTAAGGCAGGCCTGGTGGTGACAAAATCTCTAAGCATTTGCTTGTCTGTAAAGGATTTTATTTCTCCTTCAATTATGAAACTTAGTTTGGCTGGATATGAAATTCTGGGTTGAAAATTCTTTGCTTTCAGAATGTTGAATATTGGCCCCCACTCTCTTCTGGCTTGTAGAGGTTCTGCCAAGAGATCTGCTGTTAATCTGATGGGCTTCCATTTGTGGGTAACCCGACCTTTCTTTCTGGCTGCCCTTAACAGTTTTTCCTTCATTTCAACTTTGGTGAATCTGACAATTATGTGTCTTGGAGTTGCACTTCTCGAGGAGTATCTTTGTGGCGTTCTCTGTATTTCCTGAATTTGAATGTTGGCCTGCCTTACTAGGTTGGGGAAATTCTCCTGGATGATATCCTGAAGAGTGTTTTCCAACTTGGTTCCATTTTCCCCCTCACTTTCAGGCACCCCAATTAGACGTAGATTTGGTCTTTTCACATAATCCCATACTTCTTGAAGGCTTTGTTTATTTCTTTTTCCTCTTTTTTCTTTACACTTCTCTTCTTGCTTCATTTCATTCATTTGATCCTCAGTCACTGATACTCTTTCTTCCAGTTGATCGAGTTGGTTACTGAAGCTTGTGCATTTGTCACGTATTTCTTGTGTCATGGTTTTTATCTCTGTCAGTTCGTTTATGGCCTTCTCTGCATTGATTATTCTAGTTATCCATTCTTCCATTCTTTTTTCAAGATTTTTAGTTTCTTTGCACAGGGTACGTAGTTCCTCCTTTAGCTCTGAGAAGTTTGATGGACTGAAGCCTTCTTCTCTCAACTCATCAAAGTCATTCTCCGTCCAGCTTTGATCCGTTGCTGGCGATGAGCTGCGTTCCTTTGGAGGGGGAGATGCGCTCTTATTTTTTGAATTTCCAGCTTTTCTGCCCTGCTTTTTCCCCATCTTTGTGGTTTTATCTGCCTTTGGTCTTTGATGATGGTGATGTACTGATGGGATTTTGGTGTGGGTGTCCTTCCTGTTTGTTAGTTTTCCTTCCAACAGTCAGGACCCTCAGCTGTAGGTCTGTTGGAGATTGCTTGAGGTCCACTCCAGACCCTGTTTGCCTGGGAATCGGCGACAGAGGCTGCAGAAGATAGAATATTTCTGAACAGCGCATGTACCTGTCTGATTCTTGCTTTGGAAGCTTCGTGTCAGGGGCGTACCCCGCTGTGTGAGGTGTGGGGTGTCGGTCTGCCTCTAGTGGGGGATGTCTCCCAGTTAGGCTACTCAGGGGTCAGGGACACACTTTAGCAGGCAGTCTGTCCGTTCTCAGATCTCAACCTCCGTGTTGGGAGATCCACTGCTCTCTTCAAAGCTGTCAGACAGGGTCATTTGCGTCTGCAGAGGTTTCTGCTGGTTTTTTTTTTTGTTTGTTTAGCTGTGCCCTGTCCCCAGAGGTGGAGTCTACAGAGACAGGCAGGCCTCCTTGAGCTACTGTTTGCTCCACCCAGTTCGAGCTTCCTAGTGGCTTTGTTTACCTACTTAAGCCTCAGCAATGGTGGGCACCCCTCCCCCAGCCTCACTGCTGCCTTGCTGTTAGATTGCAGATTGCTGTGCTAGCAATGAGGGAGGCTCTGTGTGTGTGGAACCCTCCCAGCCAGGTGTGGGATATAATCTCCTGCTGTGCCGTTTGCTAAGACCCTTGGTAAAGCGCAGTATTGGGGTGGGAGTTACCCGATTTTCCAGGTGTTGTGTGTCTCAGTTCCCCTGGCTAGGAAAAGGGATTCTCTTCCCCCTTGCGCTTCCTAGGTGAGGCGATGCCTCGCCCTGCTTCAGCTCTTGCTGGTCTGGCTGCAGCAGCTGACCAGCACCAATTGTCTGGCACTCCCTAGTGAGATGAACCTGGTACCTCAGTTGAAAATGCAGAAATCACTGGTCTTCTGTGTCGCTGGCGCTGGGAGCTGGAGACTGGAGCTGTTCCTATTTGGCCATCTTGCTCCGCCCACCTCATCACTGTTATGAAGGGCATTTGATGCATCAATTATTGCAGCCTGGGAGGAAGTAATCGATAAACCTCTTAACAGTGTGGTAAAAAATAATGTCCATAGGCATGTCATAACTTCAGGGCCTCTGAAGGGAATGAAACTATAATCGCCAATTTGCAATGTAGGAAATATACCTTCCTGGGACCCCTGTGGTAATCTCCTTCTACAGTACTGATTCGGTGCATCCTACCTTTTCCAGTAATGCATCCCTCCTGCTAAACAGACTAAATCTGGAGGTGTAGCTTCCCATACTAGATTTTTGGAGTCTTCCTTCGCTGGGAGGCCAATCCTAATCTAGTTCTAGATCTTTTCCTTAGATCATGATTTTGTAATAAATACATATCTTTCTATTGTGATCTCCTAGCATCTGCATTCACTTTCTATTTCTGGGGAATCTTGGGTGCATCTTGGGGAGAAGCAGGGCCCACCTCATTACAGAGCAAAAAAAATCAGGCGTTTGTTCTCCCTCACAGCTTAAGTTTAGGTTTGCTAACCTCAGCCACAGATTCTCCTGCCCAAGAATTTAAATCCTCTGGGAGTTAACCTAAAGAAGCAGGGACGGTTCAGACTTTCTTAAGGTGATGGTGGTAGCTGTGGCATCCAGCATCCACAGGTGGTTGTGTCAGCAGTTTTAGCAGGATTCCCCAAGTCGCAGGTGGTGGCAGTGTCGGGGTGGCACCCAAAGTTCAGTGGTGACAGCTCAGCACCTAACCGTGCATTCCTGGCATGTGGCCTTGGCATGTGGCCTTTCCAGGGGTTCTGGTTACTTGTATTTTCCTGCTTATATTTTGAGCCTGGTTCGTCAGCCTGTGTGTTGATTCTGAATTATCCAGTAGCTTTCAATGAATTCATTTTTCTCAGTAATTAGCTAGAGTTGGTCACTATTATATGTCACATGGAACCCTCCTTAATACACTGGTTTTCTGTGATCCACTGATCCTGTTCTATACCTACTAGTACTACACTGACCATTCCTTTATGTCACAGGAAATGTGTTGATTGTAGAAAATCTAACCTTTGTCTGTGGCAGTCCTTGAAATTCAATTTTTAAAGTACAGGCTCCATGTATCCAGCCACAAGCAACTGTGTTCCTTTTCACAAGTTTACTGTGTTCTACAGTATGCATTGTATTTATTCAATTCATGTCTATTGAACGTTTGAACATTCACCTTGTGCTAGGGAATGGCTAGGCTTTGGGGACACAAAGTTGAATAAAACAGTCCCTCTTGCACATATTTAGAATTATAGTTGTTTAATTTGTTATATCATGGTAAGATGCAGACAAACCAATTTAGCCTCGCTCAAGGGATGGTGGGAAAGCAAAGAGTCCAATTAATGGGTAGGAGTGAGGGTGGGGAAGGCAGTGTAACATGTATAAAATCTTTACCTAGAAGTTTTGTTAGCATTAAGTCATATTCAGGCTTTTAGTTGCTTTGTGAAAGAGGACAAACTACTTAACCTATCTACAGCCGCAGTGTCTTTATCTGTAAAGGGGTGATAATAATACCTACATCCTCATATTATTTTAAAGTTTAAATGAGATAATGAATATAAAGTGATTAGCACAATGCTTGGTCCGTGATTAAGTACTTAGTAAAATGGTAGCCATCTTCACATACTGAAATGGGCTGCCTAGAGGGATTGTGTAACTTCTAGCTCAAGCACAACTTTCAAGCACATAAACTGTGTCTTGAGTTCCATAATCTCCTTGGCTATTTTAGGCCTTCCTTTTTTTTTCTCTTTTTCCCATGTCTAGTCCAGTTCTATTATATTATTCTTAACATCAGTAGTCAGAAGTGTATGTTTTCTTCCAGCATGGATCAACCACAGTTTTAAATAGAAGAAGGCAATATTTCTGCCTGTTTTTCAATATTCTACTTGATGCTACTTAGTAGCATTTTAGTTGATTTTTTTTTTTTTTTGGCTGTAGTATGTTGAGACAGTGTCCTTCACGGAATATCTATGTCCTTTCCTTGCATTGGCACAGTGTCTTAATATGAACTTGAGGATATTTTTTCCCTCAATTGCATAAATATGTGCTTTACACACATTAAAACCTCTTTGCCTCTTTCCTGCTTACTCATGGGCATTTACCATTACTTAATAAAGAAGGCCTGACTTGTATGTTTCAAAAGAAACTCATGATGCATGAATCGCCCCTGTAGTAATTTTTTTCCCCATGAAGACCAACAGAAATTATTAATTTACCCAATTTGCTATCTGATCTCCCTGAACATACCTCTTGTAGATCCTTATCATTTAATTGTTATTCAGATTCTTTGGCCCACTTTGTTTTTAAAAAATGTGTTATAAAAAGTGATTTATTGCTTTTGGGGTCCTTTTCAAAGTATTTCTCAAATGATATTTGGTCTAGTTTTCAATTTATGACTAACCTGCTATGTTTTGTGGACCTCATTGTTTTCCTTATATGGGCTAATTTTCTATTATTAAAAACTGATTTTTTTCTCCTGTAATTGTTGTTTTGGGCATCAAACAGGTGAAGTTTTTGTTTATTCTTAGAAGAGTTTTTACTTAAAAAAATTTTTTTTGAGGTACTCCCTTCTCAATCTTATATACAACTTTTTTTTTTTTGTTATGTGATTTCTGATGGGTTGTTTGAAAACAGTCTCCAGGTTTCTATCTTATTTTCCCTTTTCATTCACTCCTCTTCCCACCCCAACACCTGCATTTGCTTATGTTGAAATCAGCAGAAATGACGCCAAGTAAGAGATAGTAGACTGAAGTTCTAGTGCCAGGATGGCTACAAAGTCACTGCATGGCTTTGGTTAGGTCATTCTGTTACAGGAAAGGGGTCCCAATCCAGACCCCTAGAGAGGGTTCTTGGATCTTGCTCAAGAAAGAATTCAGGGCGAGTCCACAGAGTAAAGTGAAAGCAAGTTTATTAGGAAAGTAAAACAATAAAAGAATGGCTACTCCATAGAGAGAGCAGCCCCAAGGGCTGCTGGTGGCCCATTTTTATGGTTATTTCTTGATGATATGCTAAACAAGGGGTGGATTATTCATGCCTCCCCATTTTAGATCATATAGGGTAACTTTCTGACATTGCTGTGGCATTTGTAAACTGTCATGGCGCTGGTGCGAATGTAGCAGTGAGGATGACCGTAGGTCACTCTCGTGGCCATATTGGTTTTGGTGTGTTTTGGCCGGGCTTCTTTACTGCAACCTGTTTCATCAGTAAGGTCTTTATGACCTGTATCTTGTGCTGACCTGTCTCATCCTGTGACTTAGAATGCCTTAACCATCTGGGAATGCAGCCCAGTAGGTCTCAGCCTTATTTTACCCAGTTCCTGTTCAAGATGGAGTTGTTCTGGTTTACACACCTCTGACAATTCAACTACTTTGGCTTGCAGTTTTTGCATCTGTGAAATTAGGGGAGTTTATTTATTTATTCAGCAAGAATTTATTAGGCACATATTGTATGCTAGAGACTATGCCATGTGCTGGAAAATCTACAGTGAACAAAAGAGTGAAGGTGCTTCCCCTCATGAGATGTATATTCTAGTATTGTTAAATTATATAAACTCCAAGGCCCTTTTGAGTTTACAGTGCTATATGTATATTTCTACTTAATTCCAATTCTCTTTGGAACAAAATAGAAAACAAACAAACAAACAAAAAACAAGCAAACCCTGTAATATATCTAAAGTTTGGTTTTGGCTTTTTGGGTACTCCTTTGACTTAAAATAAAGATATTATATTTTGTCCTAAAGGGAATTCCGTGGAAACCAGTGTGAGATGCCCTATCTAGAAAGGATTCAGGTTGATAGCTGCATCCCATATCCCCCTCTTAAAGTGAATCTTAAAATGCTTTTGGAAATATACTCCAGAACTCTGCTTTTTTGAAGCACATTTAAAAAAGAAAAGAATTACTGGAATAATCTGACCTTTATTTAGATGTGGGAGTCAGCATCAATGAAAGAGGCAATGAAAGCCTTTTTGGTTGAGGCCAATAAGACAATATTTATTGAATTATAAGATTGTTTTCAGTTATAGAATATAAAGCTCTTTACTGGGATTACTAGTAATTCATAGATGATGAAGAGCAAAAAGTATATATTTTATTATTTGGTTGATAATATAATATGTAAACATATGCCTTGGAGAAATAATGCTGCTGTTACACATCTAAACACATGTGCCAGAGGGTTATTAATGTTACAGAAATTATCACAATAGGAGTCCTCAAAAGGATATTTAAGCCAAGTCTTCTTCTCTCCCTGTATTTTCCATTTAATATAAAGTGGGCTATTTGTGGGGATGGTATATGCCAGGTAGTAAAAAAGACTGGACTTATATCAAGGTAATTTTGGAACTATTATCAGAATGGAGCCATCTAAAAGGAATGTTTATAATAGATAATGGTTGTCAGGAAAAATAAAATAGAATGAAATACGTAAATAAAGTGACAGAAAATAACTGATGAACTAGTAGAAAACTCAGAAAGCATCGTGCATGGAAATCAACTTATAACAGGGTTTTGCTTGATTTTGTGGGAAAAATTTAAATAGTAAATGTTAGTTTTTATTGTTTCTCAGATTCTTTCTTATCAAGGATAATTCTTCAACTCTCAATTACACTTCTATCTTTTCTGTTCATGAGTTCATATTACATTTTCTTAATACGATGGCTCTAATTTTACTTTTCTTTTTAGAATAATTTTTTTAAAATTTCTAAAAATTCGAGAACAATAACCACTGTTACTGAGAGGAAATAGGATCCAGTATTCCAAAATTTTTCATAGATGTACATATGTGTACATATGTAAAAGTAGCTACAAAAATATAAAGTAGTGCCAAAAGAAAAATGGGGGCAAGAGCTATGAATATTTCAGAGGTGGGAAAGATTACTTCTAAATTGGAGGAAAAGGTAAAATTTTGTGCATTAGACTTGTACTGGTCTTAAAAGATAGTAAAATTAGGGCATTCAGAGATGAAGCAGGCACTTCCTAAGTGGGAGGAACAGTAGGGCTATACAGTAGAAAGTATATTGTCTTGAAGTTAACTGAACTTTGGTTCAGTTTTCTCTAAGTCTTAGTTTTATCTATGAAAATGGGAGCGGTAACATCAAAATGTTGCTGCAGGCTTGGTGTAAGAAGAAAATGGTATACTCAAGTGGAATTGCTTAGCAAAATTCCTGGCAAAAAGTGGGGTGTGGGCTTTGACTAAGATCTCCTCTTCCTTTTTCATGTAAATATGGAGATCAGCCTCCTGCCCCCTCCTCCACCCCTGCCCCCACAAAGAGTTTGCTGGAGACTTAATCCTGGTTCCACCATTTACTGCCTAAAGAACCTTAGACAACTTATCTAACCTCCTCCAGTTTCAGTTTTCTCATCTTTAAAATGGAGGCTGTGCAGGGTGGCTCACACCTGTAATCCCAGTACTTTGGGACACCGAGAGAGGCAGGAAGATTGCTTGAGCCAGGAATTCAAGACCAGCTTGGCAACATGATGAAACCCCATCTCTATAAAAAATACAAAAATTAGCCAGGCATGGTGGCACGTGCCTGTAGTCCCAGCTACTTGAGAGGCTGAGGTGGGAGGATTGCGTGAGCCTCGGAAGTCAAGGCTGCAGTGAGCTGGGATCGTGACACTGCACTCCAGCCTGGGCAAGAAGGCAAGACCCTGTCTCCAATAAAATAAAATAAAAATAAAATGAAGATAATAATGGTACTAATTTCATAAGGTTGATGTGAGGAGTAAATGAGGTGCTTATAAAATATGTGGCATAAAGTATGTACTTGTTAACTATTATGATTTTTTTTTCCATAGGCACTGAGGAGCCAGTGAAGGGTTTTGAGATGGGTGTGAGGAGTGGGGTGGGTGGTGGGATGGGGTTGGGGGTTGCAGAGAGTGGCTTAATCTTTTCTTTCGAGGAATTGATCTGTTGGTGGTTTACAAATGGGAATTTTACGAATAGGAATTGGATGGTGAAGGATTGAGGAGAGAATAAAAGTGGGGCAGACTAGTTAGGGGATTAGTAAACACTTCTGTTCAGAGACATTGGGAGCCTGATGAATAATTGTGGCAGCAGCAACGGAGAGGGCTTAGACTAGAGATGTGCTTTTCAACCTTCCATGTACCCATAATCACCTAAGGATCTTGTGAAAATGCAGATTCAGGTTCAGTAGGTCTGGGTAGGGCCTGAGATGCTGGCTTTATAAGAAGATGCAGGCGATACCAATGATGCTGGACCACACATCACACTGGCAAGGGTTTTGAGGGTACGATTGATAGGATTTGACAATTGCTTGGTCATGAGGGGAGAAGACCGAGGGTTTGTAGGTTTTCAATAGAAGGAGCCAAATTGAGAAGGAAAATAGTGAACTCAGATTGACCTGCTAAGCTTGATTTCCTGAAACTGGAGTTGTAGGAGATAGAACAGTATAATGACAAAAAGATAGATTTATTGTAATGGATTAAATCTGGTCTCTAACAATTATTAGAAAGATGACTCTGGACTCTTGCTGTTCTTCCTCTCTAAAGGAGAGACTACAACAACTATTTAAAAGGACTGTTTATATTACAGATTAATGGAAATACATTGTGAAAACCTCTCACATGTTGGCCGGCACACAGGTGGCACTTCCTGAGTGAATACAAATCACATCTATAGACTTTATAGAATTTATAGATGAATCCAGCTCTTGGCAAAGCTGATCTGGGCTTTAACATATACATTTTTCCTACCACATGCATACTGATCCTTCAAATTGTACGATAATTTGACAGCCTTCTGAACTTTATGTTTTCTAAGTATTCATTAGCTGACATAATTTCAGGGGACTTGAATGCCTGGATTGGCAGCGGTTCCACCAGAGCTACATCCATCAGAAACCTGCAATTGTCAGATTCTTCCTTTTAAGGCACTTTTCCAGGAATAACTGTCTGAATCAAAGAGGAAAATATCTGGTCAAACTCATTTATAATCATAGTCCAATAATGGTAAATGGCAGGCTGCGGGATAAATCTATGGCCTTTCACTTACATTTCCAACCAGAGGCAGCATTATTGATGATTGAAGAATTAGCTCTTCGGAGCTTATCTACCTCCTTAAGTTGAACATTTTAGACTGGTTGAAAGTAAATATTTTCCCCTTAAACTTAATCTGAACTTTCAAAATGGTCCTTATGTCTGTCCCTATACATTACTCAATCAGTGAGATTTTAGAGATAAGGTTAAAGTGAAATGAACAAATAAATTTATGACATACAAAGAGCATATTTAGCCTACTAAAGGGATAAGAGTCAAAAAAAAAAAAAAAAGGAACGTATAACACATATTTTACTTTGGAAGGCTGGCTAATAACTATTTGTAGTATTAACAAATTGTAGTTACACTACTATGTCATGGGACTATTCAAGAACTACCTCTTTTATTTCTTGTTCATAAAAGAGATCAGAGGTCAAAAAATAAAAAGTTAAAAAAATTACAGGCCGTATTATCAAGCTATCACCTCAAGTGTAATTGAGCTCAAGTCATCTAAAGTCTCATTAAGTTGCAATTGTTTAAAAACAGCATATCCTTTCCAAAAATTAAATTGCATCAAAAGATCCTGGTATGTTTTGGGCTCCACTGCAGGGACACTAACAGTGCAGATTTGGGGACTTATCTTCCTTGGTATTTGTTCAGTACATGGAAATTCAGAATCACATGTATGGATTGATTACTAAACAAATTATCTCAATTTCTACTCCTCTGCATTTTGTTGTTTCCAGTAGTCTCCATAGCTGGAACCCAATATTTTCATCAACTTCTCCCCCAAAAATCCAATCATTCAAGGCTGACAAGAGCTCCAGAAGAAAATCTCTGTTGCCAGAATATTTTAATTTTGCTTGAGTGGTTGGCTGAAGTCCTTGCCAACCTATTTACCTTAATTAATGCCACAGGTATGTTTCTCTCAAGATGAACTCTAAGTGTGGTTGACTCCAGATTCAAAAAGGGAAACCCTCCATCTCCTGAAATTATAGAACCATTAAGGCTCTTGGATACCCCCCTCAAAATAATACCAAATTTCTTCTTAAATTGAAAGGTGAAGTCTCAGTCTAATAGTTTGCTTGTATATGGAGCTCACTAGCTTTAAGTGTAAACAATTCCCTGCTGACAATTGCTATTAAAATGTTTGTTGAATGAGCGAATTCTCTTACCTATCTTATCTCCCCCGAAGAATAGCTAAGACCTTTGTGCACTGTTATCTAGATACGTTACGTTTTTTCCATACATCGCTTCCTGTATTCAGTAACTCCAACCATCATCTATCCAATAATCTGAGAGAGAAACCTGGGAGTTATCTTGCAATCCTCCCTGCCCTTCCCATAGCCAGGCAATTGCCAACACCTGCTGACTTTTACATGCTAAATATGTATTGACTTTGTTCTCTCCCTTGATCTCTTCTTGTACTATTTTAGCTTAGGCCCTCACATTTCTTTTGGGCTTTTATAACAGTATCCCAAGGGCTTTTTCTGCCTCCAGTCATGGCCTCCTCTGATGTACCCTTCAGAGTACCGTCAGAGGGAAAATGTGTCTTTAAAACCCAAATTATATCATGTAATTTCCTTTCTGTGGCTCTTCATCATCCACAGTAAAAAAAAAGTCCAAGCTTCTTGGTATAAAATCCAAGGCCTCCCATGATTTGGCTTTTACGAGCCTCCCAGGTTCATCAGGTTAGCTCCTATCTGCTGCTCACTGTTTCAGGTTGCAGTGGGGTGCCTCAGCCTTGACACTATTGCCCTTTTGGGTCTGATAATTCTTTGTTGTGTGGACTGTCTTGTGCATCGTAGGATGTTTAGCAGCATCCTTGGCCTCTGCCCACCAGATACCAATGGTATTCTCTTCTTCCAGTTACGTCAACCAAAAGGACAAAACCCCCAAACAAAAAACTTCTGACACTTCAAAATGGCAATTGTTTTTGTTTGACATAACTGGAAGAAGAGAATACTATTAGTATGTAGTGGGCAGAGGCCAAGGATGCTGCTAAACATCCTACAGTGCACAGGACAGTCCACACAACAAAGAATTATCGGACCCAAAATGGCAATA
>NW_020257516.1:0-11041 GCF_003255815.1 Theropithecus gelada
GTGTTCTAGGCAATCCCTCAATCTCCAGGCCCTTAGAGAGGCCCCCCCAACAGTATGTTCTGTCCTAGAGGGACTAGATCAGGGACTGGACCAGAAGACTTTTCTTCACGTGCTGATTGTAATAGGGACAGGTGGACTGGTTGCCAGGATACCAGTAGAATGCTCAGGCAGGAGAAGAGTAGCTGCACTGTAGGCTCACCACCAGGGAAGGCAGACCCCTCTCACTCGGAGATGTACAGGCAGGCAGCTGTGTGGGGGCATGACTTGCTCACACCTCTGTCTGGCCACAGTGGTTATAGTATCTGTCCCTGGTTGGTGTAAAGGTGCCTGGTCTCCCCACTCCCCTCCCAGCCCACTGGTGGCAGGAGAGGCAGTGTCAGCAGCAGCCCCAGGGCAGAACACAGGCAGATGGGACTGTCAGGGTGGTGCTGGGCAGCAGCTGTTCAGGGCTCAAGAGCTATAAGACTCTATGTGAATTCAAACAATTACTGTAGGCAGCTTCCCGTGTTTATCTGGAGGCCCGTGGGAGTCAAAAAGCTCTCCTGTAATCATGAATGATAAAACTCCCTGGCAAAAGTGTGGAGTATTGAGGGTTCCACATTCACCCCTTCTCAATGTCAGGGAACCTCGCCTGACTCCATATCAATCCCAGCTCAGCAGCTTGCCTGGTTTCACTCTCCTTTGCTTTCTATAATTCCCATTGCTTTCCCTGGTGAATTCCAGTGTTCTCCCTTAGATAATCAATTCTAAGTGTGAATATTTACTCACTATATTGATTCCTCTCCATGCAAGAGGTGCCCACTAGCTGCATCTAGTCATTTATCTTGAATCAAAACACTATTGTGATTTTAATTTGCATTTTCCTAATGGCTAATGATGTTGATTCCTTTTTTTCATGCTTTTATCTGCCATCTGTATATCTTCTTCAATTGAAATGTTTCTTCATGTCATTTGCCCATTCTTTTATTAAATTGTTTTGGTTAAGTTTTTAGAGATTTTTAAAAAACATATTCTACTTATTAGACCTTTGTGAAATATGAGGTTTGCAAAGTATTAGTTCCCAAAATATAGCTTGTCATTTCATCCTATGATCAGAGTCTTTTGTAGACTAAAGTTTTATTTTTTATTTTGATGAAGTTCAATTTATGTATATTTTTTTCTCTTAAGGACAATGCTTTTGGTGAAAAGACTAAGAGATCTTTACTTAGTCTTAGATTCTAAAAATTCTCTATTTTTTTCAAAAAGTTTTATATTTGTATATTTTTTATTTGAATCTACTATGTATTTTGATTTAATTTTGTATAATGTGTGAGATGTAGGTTGAGGTTCTTTTTATTTCTTTTCTCTTCTCTTCTTTATTTCTTATTTTTACATTTTTTTGGGGGGGGGCCTATACATGTCTAGTTGTTCTGGCTCCATTTGTTGAAAAGTCTATCATGCCCCCATTTAATTGTTTTTACATCTTTGTCAAAATCAGTTGAACATATACGTGTGGCTCTATTTCCAGATTCTCTATTCTATTCCATTGATCTGTGTGTCTATCCCTCCACCAATACCAACAGTCTTTGGTACTGTAGCTACATAAGTCTTGAAATCAGGTGAGTGGGTCCTTCTTACTTTATTCTTTCTTTTCAAATTGTTCTTGCTATTCTAGTTCCTTTGATTTTTCCACATAAATATTAGAATAATTTCATCTATACTGTGAAGATTTTGCTGGAATTTTGATAGGCATATCATTAGACTTGTAAATAAACTTGGGATGAACTAAAGTCTTTATTATTTTAGTTTTTAAATCCATAAATACCATATTTCTCTTAATTTATTTGACCATTTTATTTCTTTTATTGTTCTTTTGTAGTTTTCAGCGTACACACTTGTACATGTTGTTAGATTTCCAACTCAGTATTTCAACTTTTGAGAGATTATAAGTGGTATTATACTTTTAATTTTGATGTGCATATGTTTATTAGTAGTATATAGAAATGCAATGGATTTTTATATGTTGATATTGTATCTGCCATAGTGCTACTCATTTACTATTTCCAAGAGGAGTACTTTCTTTTGCAGACTCCTTAGGATTTTCCATGAAAACAATAATGTCATCTTCAAATTGACAGTTTTATGTTCTTTTTCTTGTTTTATTTCACTGATTAAAACTTCCTTCATTATGTTGAATAACAACAGTGAGAGTGAACACATAAAAATCCTTGTCTTAATCCCAATCTTAGGGAGTATGTTATAGTTTTTGTACATACTCTTTATCAGATTAAGAAAGTTCTCCTCCATTACTATTTTTCTGATAATTTTATTCATAAAAATGCATTAAATTTTGTCAAATTTTTCTTTGCATCAATTTATATTATCATGTGATTTTTCTTCTTTTGCTTGTTAAAACGGTTAATTACATTGATTGATTTTTGAACATTGAACCAACCTGGCACTCACAAAATAATCCTCACTTGGTCATGGTGTATAATTATTTGTATACGTTGCCAAATTTTGTTAATATTTTGGTAAGGAATTTTCTTCAATCTTCATGTAGTTTTGGTATTTTGGACTTATTTTCAACTATAAATTTTATAGTTTTCTCTTTTTTTGTATTACCCTTGTCTGCTTTTGGTAACAAAGTAATTCTACCTTCATAAAAGAAACTGAGTTGTGTGATTTAAATTATGTGGTTAATTCACTGAATAGTTATAAAACCGTTGAGATTATCTATTACATATTGAGTGGGTTGTGGTAGTTTGTGTTCTTCAAGGACTTCATCCATTTCATCAAAATTGTCAAGTTTATGTGTGTGGAGTTGTTTTTAGTAGTCCTTATTATTCTGATGCCTGCAGGGTATGTATTTATATTCCCTCTATCACTGTTAATGTTGATAATTTGTGTTTTCACTCTTTTCTCTTTGGTAGCCTTGCTAGAGGTGAATCAATTTTATTCATCATTTCAAAAAATACACTATTCATTTCACTGATTTTATCTATTGTTTCCCTGATCCAATTTTACTGACTTCTACTCTTATTTTTATTATTTTTCTGTCTGCTTGGTTTTATCTTATTATGCTCTTCTTTCTACAGGTTATTTGGGTAGAAGCTTAAGGATTTGAGACTTTCTCTATTTTAAGGTATGCATTCAATGCTATTCATTCTTCTCTAAGTAATGCTTTATTTGTGTCCCACAAATTTTATGTCACATTTTAAAAAATTAAGTTTACCGAATTTTTGTATTACATTTGAGACTTGTTGGGCCCATAAACTGCTTAGAAATGTGCTGTTTTCTTTGCAAGTGTTTGTATATTTTTCTGTTATATTGGTCTTGTTGAACTCTAGTTTGATTTCATTGTGGTCAGAGAACACTCTCTGTATGACTTAATTTTTTAAAATGTGTTGAAGTTTGTTTCATAGATCAATATATAATCTATTTATGTTCTGTGAACACTTGAAAAGAATGCTGTATAAATGTAGATTAGATCATGTTGGTTGATGGTATTTGTGAGTTCTTTTATAATGCTGCAAATTTTGTTTTTAGTTGTTTTCTTAATTATCGAGAGATATATGTTGAAATATCCAACTAAAACTGTACTATAATTATAAATTTTTCTATTTCACTGTTAAATTCTATTAATTTTTGCTCCACATATTTTTTATCTCTGTTACTAGGTGCATACACATTTAGGATTGCTATGTCTTCTTGGTGGATTTCTTAATTGTGGTGTAATGTCCATTCTATTTCTTTGCTCTGGAGTCTATTTTACCTCATATTAATATAGCCATTCCTACTTTCATTACTTTATACGTAATATATCTTTTTTCAATCATTTTACTTTCAATCAGTCTACATTATTCCCATTTGGAATGGCTGTATTTACCTGATGCCTGTACTCTCATTGTATCTAGGAAGTAACTAACTTGCTTTTGATTTTACAGGCTCATAGGTGGAAGGGACTTGCCTTGTCTCAGGTGAGACTTTGGATTGTGGACTTTTGAGTTAATGCTGAAATGAGTTAAGACTTTGTGGGACTATTGGGAACTTGTGATTGGTTTTGAAATGTGAGGACATGAGATTTGGGAGGAACCAGAGGTGGAATGATAGGGTGTGGCTATGTCCCCACTTAAATCTCATCTTGAATTGTAACTCCCACAATTCCCATGTTCCATGGAAGGAACCCAGTTGGAGGTAATTGAATCATGGGGGCGGTTCTTTCCTATGCTATTCTCCTGATAGTGAATAAGTCTCATGAGATCTGATGGTTTTAAAAATGGGAGTTTCCCTGCACAAGCTTCTCTCTTTGCCTGCTGCCATCCATGTAAGATATGACTTGTTTCTCCTTGCCTTCTGCCACCCCAGCCACATGGAACTGCAAGTCCATTAAAGCTTTTTCTTTTGTAAATTGCCCAGTCGAGTGTGTCTTTATCAGCAGCATGAAAATGGACTAATACAATGACTTAACAAACTATCTTGGTTGGGTTACTAATTCATGGTGTCTGTCAAATACAAATAAGAAAAGTAAGGTGGAACTTTTAAAGCTGCTATATTATCAGAGAATTCTCAGACTTGGTAAGTAACATGTACTTATTCAATCCCTAAACCAGTAAATTTCAGATTTGAGCATGCATCAAAATTACCTTGTTAAACTACGGATCCCTAGGTACCAGAGTTTCTGATTCAGTAGATGTGAAGTAGGCTCAAAAATCGGCATTTCTAACAAGTTCCCAGATGATATTGGTGCTGTTTGTCCAGGGGCCACACTTCGAGAACCACTGACCTAAGTCAATCTCTAGTTCCTAGAGGCACCGAGAGAAAGCACGCTGCTAATGAGAGCAGCTTTATTAAGATAATCCAAATGCCTATCTCAGATGTGCCCATGGAGGAAAACGAACATACTCCAAGGAAGCAAAACCAGAGGCTCACAGGTCAGGTGATTGAGGGTCTCATTCTTATTGCTAGGGCAATATATCCTATTCCAGTCCAGAAGTGTGTCATGTTTTATGGACTGAGGACCACAGAGTGTTATTTCCCATTGTCTCATAATCCAAATGATAAATTTTATTGCAATAATTTTGTTCTCTCTCCACCACTGCATGTTGAGGTAGTTAAAATTTTGCTCCTTTTCTATGAGGCATAGACAAGTTGATTCTAAAGTTCATATAGAAAAATAAACACAGAAGAATGGCTAAGAAAACACTGAAAAGGAAGGTCTTGCGGCAGGAGAGAACTAGCCCCGTCAGATATTTAAGCACTCTACCAGAAAGCCTCCATAAGTCAAACAGAATAGCATTGGAACATTATACAGATAAATCAATGTGATAGAATAATAAGTTCAAGGGAAAAAAAGCCAGCTACATATAAAAATGTAGTGTATGAGAAGGGTAGTATTTCTCAAATCACTTTGGAAAAGTTAGTGTTTTTACAACTGGTGCTGGAAAAACTAGATAGCCATTTGGAAAAGGATACAATTAGATACATTCCTAACACCACACAAGAATAAAACCAAAACAGATGATAGAGCTAAATGTAAAGTATAAAACTATACAAATAGTAGAAGAAAGCATATTATTATATAATTTACATATTGAGAAAAGCTTTCTAACTATGAGTAAAAATCCAGATAGAATAAAAATATGGTTTTGATTACATAAAACAAGTTTGAAAAATTTGCATGTAAAAGTACCATAAGTAAAAAAAAATGACAAATCTGTGAGAACAAATTTGCAACATATATCAGAGATAAATGGTTAACAGCCCTAATTTACAGAAAAGACTTTTCAAAGTTGAGGAAAAGAGACCAAAATCTTTTTTTTTATTTATACTTTAAGTTCTGGGTTACATATGCAGAACGTGAAGTTTTGTTACATAGGTATACACGTGCCACGGTGGTTCACTTCACCCACCAACCCGTCACCTACATTAGGTATTTCTCCTAATGTTATCGCTCCCCTAGCCCTCATCCCCCCAACAGGCTCCCTGTGTCCATGTGTTCTCACTGTTCAACTCCCACTCAGGAGTGAGAACATGTGGTGTTTGGTTTTCTGATCCTGTGATAGTTTGCTGAGAATCATGGTTTCCAGCTTCATCCACGTCCCTGCAAAGGACACGAACTCATTTCCTCTCATGGCTGCATAGTATTCCATGGTGAACATGAGCCATACCCTCTTATTCCATTCTATCATTGATGGACATTTGGGCTGGCTCCAACTCCTTGCTACTGTGAACAGTGCCACATCTTATAGACACAAAAATATGAAAACATACTCAATCTCACTCATAATAAGAAAAATACAAACTAAAACTACAATGAGGTGCCATTTCTTACTCTGCAAGTTGGCAAAAATATCAAAGTCTGTCTATGCACTCTGTTGGTGAGGCTAGGGAAAATCAGGTGCTCTCATATACTGTTGGGAAAGATATAAAATGGCATAATACTTATGGAGGGGATTTTGGCAATAGCTAACAAAATTACATATGTACTTATTCTCCAATAGAGCAATCTCAATTTCAGAAATTTCTTAAAATGATACATCAGCAGTATGAAAATGTATACACATAAGGTTATTTATTGCAGCATTATTTGTAATTGTGAAATACTGGAAATTACCTGTCAAAGCACAGGAGTTTGGTTGGATAAACTATAGCACATATACACAATGAAGTACTATGCAGCTTTTAAAATGTATAAGGAAGTATACATATACATTTGCTTATCTTTGGATTAACACATAAAGCATGAACCCCAAAACAATGAAGTTGGTTACCTACAAGGAGTGTGGGAAAATGGGGTGGGGAAGACAAAGAAGAAAGTGACAGGAGTATACCTTTCTGTATGGTTTTTACTTTTGAAAATATGTTAATATCTTCTACATATTCAAAAAAACAAATCAGTAAGAATAGAAAAATGGGGCTAAAACTGAAATTAAATGTAAACAAATAAACCCAACTAAATTTCAAATGGAAAACACAATGATACTGAAGAGAAACTACAACAAAACTTATCTATAAGTCAGCCATCATCCCTCCCTGAGGGAACTATAAATCACCTAGTTCTTTGTTCTGAAGTTACATTACAGAGATGGATCATAATTCAGGTATTCTTTTTGGGTAATGGTGGTATATGCATTATATGTAGGCATAGGCATTTAAAAATTGTACATATGGGAAGGACACTGAGTAGCCAAAAGGAGAATCGGAAATTTAGTTTGCTATCCACCACCTATTTGCCCTTATTCTGGTTACAATGCATTACTTTCCTTCAGAGGGATCACCCCCTTTCCCCCCTTTCAGTTCAATTATTTCTTCAGTGTTGACTCAACCCCGAGGAGCTACACATGAGAGGGGAGGTAAAGTTTTGACCTGCTATTTCCATCTTGCCATTGTAATGCCTGAGAATGGGCCAGCCAAATTGAAAACAGATCTGAGAGATGGAGAAGAAAATGTCCCCATGATTTTGACTAAGATATGAATCCGCCAGTAATCCCCTATGCTTTTTAAACCAGTTCAGCTATGGAACTAGTACTTGCAACCAAAAAAGTCCTAATGGATTTGTTGCAAAATCATGGTTAAAGACATTATCCAGTTCCATGCCCCTTGTATAAGGTTCTTCTTTGTTAAATGCTTTAAAAATCTTAATATCAGCAAAAAGTATCTGTTGAAGAATTAGCATTCTTCCTCTCACATAATTATGTAACCTGCTAAATTTCTCTTCTTGCCTTTCCTGTCAGGAAGCTCAGAGTTAAATTAATGTTCAAGTAAATTCCTTATTATCCCTGGCTCTTGGCATACTTTTTGTTTTTCCTTTAATTTTCATGATTTTATGTTTCACTTTAGCATCCTTATTGTATATAAGGCTGTTACCATAAACAACCTTGAATCTCTTTTAGAAAGAGAATAAAATCAGTGTCTGGCACAGAAACAGAATACACATTTGTTCAGTTAAAAAAAATGCATCTATTAGCAAAGTATTTCTGTCAGAAATGGAACAATCAGAGATGTCACATATGGTGGTGTACTTTACAATACTTTCTTTAAAAAAAAAAAAAAAAAGTGGAGATCACCGTACCTACATTCGGAAAATATACCAAATGTATCTGAGAGTCTTAAAGCAAAAGGAAAGAAAAAGGCAAAACCTGGGTTCTAACCTATGCTTAGGCATGGAGGTGGGCCAGAGGGATGAGGAAATAACAGACCTACAAATAGGTTGTTTTGTGCTTGGGTAGAATAGGTTCTAGTTCTAGAAGAAGCCAATAGTAAAAGAATGTAAACTCCATCTTCAGAAATATGTCCCCAGCAGTTTCAATCTGTTTGTTCAAGAGGACACGTGGGCAATCATCGGAGAAGCAAATTGTGGTCTGATACTTCTATCTCTCACTTTGAGGTACTTTGAGGGTACCTGAAAGTTAACCATCCTGGCTAACGTGGTGAAAACCTGTCTCCACTAAAAAATACAAATAAATAAATAAATAAATAATTAGCCGGGCGTGGTGGCGGGCGCCTGTAGTCCCAGCTACTCGGGAGGCTGAAGCAGGATGATGTGAACCCGGGAGGCAGAGCTTGCAGTGAGCCAAGATCGCGCCACTGCACTCCAGCCTGGGCGGCAGACGGAGACTCCGTCTCAAAAAAAAAAAAAAAAAAAGTAAAAACAAAACAAACAAACAAACAAAAAAAAAAAACAAAAAAAACCCCTGTATCATGCTTAGTTTGGTAAACCTAAATTATTTAAGGGTCTCATTGACCAAAAAATTGCATTACCTATTTTGGTAGCTAATGCTTAAAATAAAACTGCAGAATGTAGTCATACTTTTGTAAGAATAAGTTTCTTAAACTATTAGGTATAAATGGTGATCAGATATTTTATTAAGGGGTTGTAAGATGGAAGACATAGCAAAAGCAGAAAAGAGATTAAAAAGAGGTGGCCAGTAGGAAAGCAATTTTTGCACTTACCAAAGTTGGCCTAGTGTCAGTCCTGTTTACCTTAAGAAGTTGATTGAGAGAAGCAGAAGTAGTACATGGCACTCTCAATCACCAGGCTCCAAACGCATTTTTGACCCGCATATGAAATAAAATTTCTGTGTATATGTACAGCTGTTATAAATTAACATGGCATACACATGTGACTTTTTTCATAAATTTCTGTTACTCTACTTGATTCTGAGCTTTAAAAATTTTTGCCAATCTTTAGGCCATTTTTTTTTTTTTTTTTGCTGTAGAAAAGGTTGTCACCTTTTTTAACTTGCAAACAAATGCATTTTCCTGATAAGTCCTAAAAATACTGTAAGCTTTAATGTTCATTTTATTGAATTTCCTTGCCTTATGAGAATATTAGAAGAGTAAGTGGGAAAAATACTAGAGTTTAGGACATATCAGCGTATAGGCATAAAAAACCAATATCCTGAAACACCTGTTACATCTGGCCCCTGAACAAGGTATATCATTTCCAATGAATTCTGCAGTTAGATGTATGTGTTTAATAAAAGCAGACACAAAATTTTATATCCAAAAATGATCAAGCAAGGTCAATGGTAAAAATGTTAGAAAGTTGCAGCCTTTTTATTTAGTACCCAGAGAATGCCAGTAATTTAACACATCTTGATAATTGTTGCTCACAGAGTTTTGACAAGAACAAAAATAAATATAACTTCTATGCCTTCTTTGGCATGTTGTAAATTCAGAATGATAGCCATTTCTTTAGCAGCATTGTGAGAAAAAAAACATTGTAAAATGCACTACTGGATTTGGTCTTACATGATAAAAAATGTAGTATAATAAATGAAAACTTTAATGTGAAAAAACCCAATGGTTTAAAGAAAACATTAATAAAATAAATGGTAACATAAAATTCATAATATAGTCAGAAAAATAGTTTTTGAACATTGGGGATTGTTTAACTGCAGCTTTTAAGTACATGTAAATCAAATTTACACACAACTTTTATTTAATGCCATTTCAGTCTTCAGAAATGCAATGAAATGTCAGTGTGTGTATATATATATATAGTGTGTATATATAATATCAGAAATAAGTTTAGGAATTCAAAAGTGCTTGGGACGTGTTGGCAAACTAATTTTTTAAAAATGTGGCTACAGCAAACTGTGGTCGCTTCATAAAGCCTATGTAACTCTCCACTACCAACAGTACTTCCTGTTTTTTTTTTTTTTTTTTTTTTTTTTTTTTTAATCAAACAGAAAAATCACCTTCTCCCTTTTTTGTACTACGGAATTTAATGCAAGATAAATTCTAACTTACAAACCATGCTGGCATTTGGATATTTAAGGTTTCATGTGTAACTTTTTAAATCGTTGTTTCTTTTCTTTCTTTCTTTTTTTTTTTTTTTAGACGGAGTTTCACTCTTGTTGCCCAGGCTGGAGTGAAATTGGCGCAATCTTGGCTCACCGCAACCTCTGCCTCCTGGGTTCAAATGATTCTCCTGTCTCAGCCTCCCGAGTAGCTGGGATTACAGGCATGCACCACTACCCCCAGCTAATTTTGTATTTTTAGTAGAGACGGGGTTTCTACATGTTGGTCAGGCTAGTCTCAAATTCCTGACCTCAGGTGATCCACCGCCTCAGCCTCCCAAAGTGCTGGGATTACAGGCATGAGCCACTGTGCCCGGCCGGCTGTTTCTTGATAGACTGCTTTCCTGCTGCTAAAAATAATTTTATCACACTAAAAAGCAAACCTACATATTTGTTATAAATGGTAGCAACTTCAGAGAGAATGAATTTGGAAAGAGAAAGAAAATGTGACCTGAGCAATATTAGTTCATAGGAAACATAAAAGTAAATAACCTAATTGGTAACATTTTGACAATTTTTAAGAAACGAATGCAGTTAGTACATTCTCTATAACTGTCCACCTAAAATTAGATGCTTAATATCTTTTGAAGAATAAGTTAGTTCCCATAACTAGACAGTTGGAATTACAGCAAAACAGTCATCCACAGAAGCTCTGTTGTCCAGTGTTTAGAAATGTGAATACAAAGCAAACCCTAACTTGGCAATTACATATATATATATATATATATATATATATATATATATATATATATATA
>NW_020257517.1:0-10945 GCF_003255815.1 Theropithecus gelada
AATTTTTTAAAGATGTTTCATTATTATCTGAACATTTCACATTTCTGAGCAGATCTGTATTTTTCACTCTAGATTAGTGAAAATTGCAGTAATTTAGTGGCATAAAATACAGTTGCCCACACCTTAAAATCTCATTGCCACCACCAATTTTTGAGTCAGTAGTACCGGGTAGTAAAATTAAGGGCCTATACAAATTGAAAATATTTTCTAAATATTTAGAAATGTATGTTATAAATTAGTATTGGGGGATCAATTTACTAGAACATTCTATTACATTCTCTTTAATGAGCACATTATTTGTGGAATATGAGCAATATTTGTGTTATTTATTTTTAATAAAACAGGTATTGCTGTCTCTAAGCTAGACTTGATAGCTTGTCTGAAGCAAGGGAAAGAGCCTTGGAATATGAAGAGACATGAGATGGTAACTAAACCCCCAGGTATGTGAGAGTGAATACAACAAACACCACAGATGAGAGTTCCAGAGGTCAAGGAGAAAGCCAGTTCTCAAAATGTGACCTGAGAAGATGTGCTCCAAAGGAAGTAGTTTTTGAGAAGACTGAGATTTCTTAAATTTTACTATCACGTAGAGGCATCTTCTGTCTTATGCTTTGAAGTTCTCTAAGGATTCTATTTTCGTTTTGGTGATCTCTCTTCAAGTTTACAATGAGAGCCAAAGTCGTGTTCATGGCATATAAGGGACTCCACAATCTGACTGCTTTTCCATTGTTATTGGGGACACACAAATATCTGTATAATTTTGAGAAACTATGTTAAAAGAACCTGGCTCTTTTACCTCACACTTGCTCTATCTTTTACCGTGTGATATGTCCAGTTCTTCTTCACCTTCCACTATGATCAAAAGCTTCCTGAGACCCTCACCAGAAACAGATACAGGCACGTACTTCTTTTTTTTTTTTTTTTTTTTGAGACGGGGTCTCGCTCTGTCGCCCAGGCTGGAGTGCAGTGGTGTGATCTCGGCTCACTGCAAGCTCCTCCTCCCGGGTTCCCGCCATTCTCCTGCCTCAGCCTCCCGAGGAGCTGGGACTACAGGCGCCGCCCCCTCGCCCAGTTAGTTTTTTGTATTTTTAGTAGAGACGGGGTTTCACTATGTTAGCCAGGATGGTCTCGATCTCCTGACCTCGTGATCCACCCGCCTTGGTCTCCCAAAGTGCTGGGATTACAGGCGTGAGCCACCACGCCCGGCCCCAGATACAGGCACGTACTTCTTGTACAGTCTGCTGAACTGTGAGCCAAATAAACCTTTTTTCTTTATAAATTATCTACTCTCAGATATTTCTCTGTATGCAAAATATTATAATCTATAATGTTATCTACATTTTGTTTTCTTAATCTTTTACATGAATTTTCTATTTATTATTTATTATTGATAATGGGGTCTCAGTGTCTGCAGCTATTATGTTGCTATGTATTTCTTGCTTCACTTTTGTCAATATTTATATATTTTGGAGCCCTTTGTTATACCTACCTGTATATATAAATATAATAGTTATAGATCCCTGGTAAATTGACCCATTTTACTATTATATAATAACATTCTTTGTCTCATACTAGTACTTGACTTAAAGCATATTGTATCTAATATAGTTATGACTACCTCACCCAATTGTGGCTATTTGCATGAAATACAGATTTTTTTCCATTCTGTTACTTACACACTATTTGACTCAGTACTAAAATTGGTCTCTTGTAGGAACATATCATATGCTTTTTTTCTTAAGCCACTCAGGCATCTTCTTTCTTTTTCTTTTAATTAATTAATGAATCAATGAAATAGGGTCTCACTCGGTCAACCAGGCTGGTTTGCAATGGTGTGATAATGGCCGTGAGCTGCAGCCTCAGTCTCTCAAACTCAGATAATCCTCTAGTTTCAACCTTTTAAGTAGCTCGGTTACAGGCATATGCCATTAAACCCAACTAGTTGTTGTTGTTGTTCCCCCTGCCCCTTTTTTTTTTCTGTGTTAGAAACAGGGTTTTGCCTTGTTGCCCAGGCTGGTCTCAAACTCCTGAAATCAGGTAATCAGCCCACCTTGGCCTCCCAAAGTCCTGGAATTACATTTCTTTTTATTAAGTAGTTTAATAAATTTATATTTAAAATGATTTCTTAAAGAAATAAAGTTACGCTGGGCACGGTGACTCATGCCTGTAATCCCAGCACTTTGGGAGACCAAAGTGGGCAGATCACAAGGTCAGGAGTTCAAGACTAGCCTGGCCAACATAGTGATACCCAATCTCTACTAAAAATACAAAAATTAGCCAGGCATGGTGGCGTGCTACTCAGGAGGCTGAGGCAGGAGAATCAGTTGAACCCGGAGGCGCAGGTTGTGGTGTGCTGAGATCATGCCCCTGCTTACCAGCCTGGGCAACAGAGTGAGACTCCATTTCAAAAAAAAAAAAAAAAAAAGAAAGAAAATTACATACCAGTTTCATTGTTATGTTTTATATGGTTTTTTTAAAACCTGTTTTTTCTCATTTCTTGTTTAACTATTTTTTGTTTAATTCTGTAGTGGTACACTTTGCTTATTTTATTTTGTTTTGCATAGTTTCTATAAAGTTTTTGTAGTTATCTTGAAAAATGGACATTATGTAAAATATCTTAAGATTAAATCAATATGTTTTAATTTCATAACTTCAGTTGAACAAAAAACTATATATTTTCTAGTTTGCTATTAATATTATAAATTTTTATAATTTAAATAAATTATAAATTATTTCATATTGTGTATTCAGATTTATGCAGATTTCTATTTTGTTTTTATATTCTATAGAATTTTAAGGGTTTTATGTACTATTATTTTAGTAAGAAATTTTATATGTAGCTGTATATTTACCTTTAACAGAAAACTATATATTTATATGTTTTCTGATGCTATCTATCATTTTATTTTCAACGTAAAAGACTCATTTTAGCATTTCTTTTTTTATATGTGTCTGTATATTTACATTTAATAGAAAGCTATATATATATATGGATTTTTGATACTGTCTAGCATCATTTTATTTTCAATATAAAATACTCATTTTAGCATTTCTTTTTTTCTATATATGTCTGTACAATTACATTTAATAGAAAGCTATATATTTATATATGCTTTTTTGATGCTATCTAGCATCATTTTATTTTTCAACATAAAAGACTCATTTTAGCATTTCTCTTGTTATATATGCAGAGTCTCACTATGTTTTTAGGCTGATCTTGAACTCCTGGTCTCAAGTTATCTGACTGCCTTGGCCTTCTAAATGTGAAGGATTATAGACATGAACCACTGTGCCTGTCCACAATGTAGCATTTTTTTTTTTTTTAAACTGTGCTAGTAGCGATTGATAAACACCCTTAGCGTTCATTTTGGAAAGTCTTTGTTTTTTATTGTTTTTAAAATAAAATAATTTCTGATCAAGTATTATGGATTAAGAATATTTTTTCAGCCGGGCGCGGTGGCTCATGCCTATAATCCCAGCACTTTGGGAGGCCAAGGTGGGTGGATTAGCTGAGGCCTGGAGTTTGAGACCAGCCTGACCAACATGGAGAAGCCTCATCTCTACTAAAACTACAAAAGTAGCCAGGCATGGTGGTACATGCCTGTAATCCCAGCTACTCAGGAGGCTGATGCAGGAGAATCACTTGAACCTGGGAGGTGGAGGTTGTGGTTAGCCGAGATCCCACCATTGCACTCCAGCCTGGGCAACTCTGTCAAAAAAAAAAAAAAGCATATTTTTTTTCTTTTATTACATCAAAATTTGGAAAGCTGTTTTTTTTTCCTCTTTAAGTAACCTGTGTACTACTTTATTTATTTTTCATAAGTTACTGGAGTACAAGTGGGGTTTAGTTACATGAGTAAGTTCTTTAGTGGTGATTTGTGGGAGTTTTGTGCACCCATCACCCGAGCTGTATACACTGCATCCTATTTGTAGTCTTTTATCCCTCGTTTCCCTCCCACTCTTCCCCGCATGTCCCCAAAGTCCACTGTATCATTCTTACGCCTTTGCATCCTCATAGCTTAGTTCTCACATATCAGTGAGAATATAAGATGTTTGGTTTTCCATTTCTGAGTTACTTCACTTAGAATGATAGTCTCCAGTCTCATCCATGTTTCTGTGAATGCCATTAATTTATTCCATTTTATGGCTGAGTAGTGTTCCATCATCTATCTATCTATCTATCTATCTGTCTGTCTATCTATGTATCTATCTATCTATCTATATATGTGGTATCACAGTTTCTTTATCTACTCATTGATTAATGGGCAGTGGGCATTTGGGTTGGTTACATGATTTTGCTATTGTGAATTGTGCTGCTATAAACATGTGTGCAAGTATCTTTTTCATATAATGACTTATTTTCCTCTAGGTAGATACCCAGTAGTGGGACTTCTGGGTCAAATGGTAGTATGACTTTTAGTTCTTTAGGAATCTCCACACTGTTTTCCATAGTGGTTGTACTAATTTACATTCCCACCAGCAGTGTATAAGTGTTCCCTGATCACCACATCCACACCAACATCTGGTTTTTGAATTTTTTTTTATTATGGCCATTCTTGCAGGAGTAAGGTGGTATCATATTGTGGTTTTGATTTGCATTTCCCTGATCATTAGTGATGTTGAGCATTTTTTCATCTGTGGGTTGTCTCTTCACTCTGCTGTTTTTTTTTGTTTTGTTTTTTTTTTTTTTTTGGAGACGGAGTCTCGCTCTGTCGCCCAGGCTGGAGTGCAGTGGCCGGATCTCAGCTCACTGCAAGCTCCGCCTCCCGGGTTTACGCCTTTCTCCTGCCTCAGCCTCCTGAGTAGCTGGGACTACAGGCGCCCGCCACCTTGCCCGGCTACTTTTTTGTGTTTTTTAGTAGAGATGGGGTTTCACCGTGTTAGCCAGGATGGTCTCGATCTCCTGACCTCGTGATCCGCCCGTCTGGGCCTCCCAAAGTACTGGGATTACAGGCTTGAGCCACTGCGCCCAGCCTACTCTGCTGTTTCTTTTGCCTTGCAAAAGCTCTTTAGTGTAATTAAGTCCCCATTTTGACACTATTCCACAAGATAGAGAACCCTCCCTAATTTATCTTTGTTTTAATTGCATTTGCTTTTGGGTTCTTGATTATGAAATCCTTGTCTAAGCCAATATCTGAAAGGGTTTTTCCAATGTTATCTTCTAGAATTTTTATAGTTTCAGGTCTTAGATTTATGTCCTTAATCCATCTTGAGTTGATTTTTGTATAAAGTAAAAATGAGGATCTAGTTTTATTCTCCTACATGTGGCTAGCCAATTATCCCAGCACCATTTGTTGAAAAGAGTATCCTTGGCTGGGCGCGGTGGCGCATGCCTGTAATCCCAACACTTTGGGAGGCTAAGGTGGGTGGATCATGAGGTCAGGAGTTCAAGACCAGCCTGATCAAGGTGGTGAAACCCCATCTCTGCTAAAAATGCAAAAATTAACCAGGTGCAGTGGCGGATGCCTGAAATCCTAGCTACTCGGGAGGCTGAGGGAGGAGAATTGCTGGAATCTGGGAGACAGGTTGTGGTGAGCTGAGATTGTGCCACTGCACTGTAGCTTGGGCAACAGAGCAAAACTCCGTGTAAGAAAAAAAGAAAAGAGTATCCTTTACCCACTTTATGTTTTTGTTTGCTTTGTCAAAGTTCAGTTGGCTGTGAGTATTTGGGTTTATTTCTGGGTTCTGTATTATTTTCCATTGGTTTATGTGCCTATTTTTATATCAGTACCATGCTATTTTCATGACTGGGTTTATAGTATAGCTTGAAGTCAGGTAATGTGATTCGTTCAGATTTGTTCTTTTTGCTTAGTCTTGCTTTGGCTATACAGTCCTTTTTTTTTGTTCCACATGAATTTTAGAATCATTTTTTTCTAATTCTGTGAAGAATGATGATGGTATTTTGATGGAAATTGCGTTGAATTTGTAGATTGCTTTTGGCAGTGTGGTCATTTTCACAATATTGATTCTATCCATCCATGGGCATGGGCTGTGTTTCCATTTGTTTGTGTCATCTGTGATTTGTTTTAGCAGTGTTTTGTAGTTTTCCTTGTAGAGGTCTTTTACCTGCTTGGTTAGGTGTATTCCTAAGTTTTTGGGTTTTTTTTTTTTTCCATAGCTATTGTAAAAGGGGTTGAGTTCTTGATTTGACTCTCTGCTTGGTCGCTGTTGGTGTATAGAAGAGCTACTGATTTGTATATATTAATTTTGTATCTGAAAACTTTGCTGAATTATCACTTCTAGGAGCTTTCTTGAAAAGTCTAGGGTTTTCAGAGTAAACAGTCATATCATCAGCAAACAGTGACAGCTTTACTTCCTCTTTACCAATTTTGATGCCCTTTATGTCTTTCTCTTTTCTGCGTGCTCTGGCTAAGACTTCGAGTACTCTGTTGAAGAAGCGTGTCGAGAATGGATATCCTTGTCTTGTTCCAGTTCTCAGAGGGAATGCTTTCAAATTCTCCTCATTCAGTATTATGTTGGCTCTGGGTTTGTCATAGATGCCTTTTATTTATTTATTTATTTTTTGAGATGGAGTCTGCCTCTGTCCCCCAGGCTGCAGTGCAGTGGCCGGATCTCAGCTCACTGCAAGCTCCACCTCCCGGGTTTATGGCATTCTCCTGCCTCAGCCTCCCGAGTAGCTGGGACTACAGGCGCCACCACCACGCCTAGCTACTTTTTTTTTTTGTATTTTTAGTAGAGACGGAGTTTCACCGTGTTGGCCAGGATGGTCTCGATCTCCTGACCTCGTGATCCACCCGTCTCGGCCTCCCAAAGTGCTGGGATTACAGGCGTGAGCCACCACGCCCGGCCCGATGGCTTTTATTACATTGATGTATGTCCCTTGTATGTCAGTTTTGTTAAGAGTTTTAATCATAAAGGGATTTTGTTGAATGCTTTTTCTGCATCTATTGAGATGATCATGTGATTTTTGTTTTTATTTCTTTCTATGTGGTATGTCACATTTATTGACTTGCATTTGTTAAACCATCCCTGCACCACTGGTATTAAACCCATTTGATCATGGATTCTCTTTTTGATATGTTGGATTCAGTTAGCTAGTGTTTTGTTAAGGCTTTTAAAAAGCATCTGTTTTCATCAGGGACATTAGTCTGTGGTTTTCTTTTTTGGTTAATGCCCTTTTCTGGTTTTAGGGTGATGCTGGCTTCACAGAATGAATTAGGAAGGGCTCCCTCTTCCTCTATCTTGGGGAATAGTGTCAATAGCATTGGTGGTACCAATTCTTCTTTGTTTTTCTTTTTTTTTTTTCTTTTTTGAGACAGAGTCTTGTTCTGTCACCCAGGCTGGAGTGCAGTGGCGCGATCTCGACGCACTGCAAGCTCCGCCTCCCGGGTTCTCGCCATTCTCCTGCCTCAGCCTCCCGAGTAGCTGGGACTACAGGCGCCCACCACCACGCCCAGCCAATTTTTTGTATTTTTAGTAGAGACGGGATTTCACTGTGTTAGCCAGGATGGTCTCGATCTCCTGACCTCATGATCTGCCCGCCTTGGCCTCCCAAAGTGCTGGGATGACAAGCCTGAGCCACCGGGCCCGGCCTTTCCAATTCTTCTTTGAATGTCTGGTAGAATTCTACTAAATTCTGCCTGGTCCTACACTTTTTTTGTTGGTAATTTTTAAATTACCTTTTCAATCTCGCTGTTTGTTATTGGTCTGATCAGGGTATGTAATTCTTCCTGATTTAAGCTGGTTGGGTTGCATTTTTCCAGAAATTTACCCATTTCTTTTAGGTTTTCTAGTTAGTGTACTTAAAGTTGTTCATAGCAGGCTTGAATGACCTTTTATATTTCCGTGGTGTCAGATGTAATATCTCCTGTTTCCTGTCTTATCGAGGTTATTTGGATTTTCTTTTTTTCTTGGTTAATCTTGCTAATGGTCTGTCAATTGTATTTATCTTTTTAAAGAGCCAGGTTTTTCTTTTGGTTTTTGTCTGTTTATTTCAATTTCATTTCATTCGGCTCTGATTTTATTTTTTTTCTTCTTCTGGGTTTGGGTTTGGTTTGTCCTTGTTTCTCTAGTTCTTTGAAGTGTGAACTTAGTGTGTCAGTTTGTGCTCTTTCAGATGTTTTGATGTAGGCGTTTAGGGCTATGAACTTTCCTCTTAGCATTGCCTTTGCTGTATCCTAGAGGTTTTGATAGGTTGTGTCACTTGTGTTGTTGAGTTTGAAGAATTTTTTAAATTTCCATTTTGATTTCATATTTGACCCCATGATTATTCAGGAGCAGGTTTTTAAATTTACATGTATTTGCATGGTTTTGAAGATTCCTTTTGGAGTTGAATTCCACTTTTATTCCACTGTGGTCCGAGAGAGTGCTTGATATAATTTCAATTCTCTTAAATTTCTTGTTCATTTTGGGGCCTATCATATGGTCTATTTGGAGAAAGTTTTGTGTGCTGTTGAATAGAGTGTATATTCTGCAGTTGTTGGATGGAATGTTCTGTATATATTTGTTAAGTCCATTTGATCCAAGGTATAGTATAAATCCATTGTTTATTTGTTGACTTTCAGTCTTGACGACCTGTGTGGTGCTGTTAGTGGAGTATTGAAGTCCTCACTATTATTTTGTTGGTGTCTATCTCATTTATTAGGTCTACTAGTAATTGTTTTATAAATTTGGGAGCTCCAGTGTTAGGTGCATATATGTTTAGGACTGTGATATATTCCTGTTGGACAAGGCCTTTTACCATTGTATAATGTCCCTCTTTGTCTTTTTTAACTGCGGTTGCTTTAAAGTTTATTTTGTCTTACATAAGAATAACCCTTATGAACCTCTTGTTTAGTGTGATATTGTGGGGTTCTCTGGCTTAGGTGAATAGCAAGCCATTTTCATGAATTACCTCACGCCATTAGGGGAAGAGGTATCCTCATTTTTTTCAATTTTTTATAGTGGTCTGTGTTCCTGTTTCTCTCATTCAGTTGAAAATTTTAAAATTAATTTATTAATCTTCATTGTTTTATGGTTGCTTTGTAAAAATTTTATACTTTTTTTGATTGGGCCGTGTTGTCCTCATATTCTATATACATTGTAATCGTTGATTAAAATTTGTACATCAAAAAATCTACCTGTTGCAATCTTCATAATGTAGCCTTGTCCTGGAATAGTCTGAAGCCAGTTGTCTTGGCCAGAGATTCTGGGAGTCTGTCAAACATGTTCTTAGAATGCATCTTGTCTGAAATTGTGTGTGTGTGTTATTTTTTTGTTTGTTTTGATAAAAAAACGTTATTCATGTTTCTTCTCAGTAGTAATCACTTGCTACATCTATTTTTTTGTGTGTGGTACTATATTCTTTGCTGCTATAACATCTAACTTTGGTCTCAGCAGACTCAAGCTGTCATTTTAAAGTATGCCACCATTTCTTTCAGCACTTTATGTCATGAGAGACAAAAACCAGTGTCTAGAAAGGCCCCTAGAAGCCAGAAATAAATATGTATGTGCCAGTGTTTTATTTGTCTTTAAAGAGTAAACCAGGAGTTGGTAATTTACTTTTTTTTTTTTTTCTTTTTTTGAGACAGAGTCTCACTCTGTCACACAGGCTGGAGTGCACTAGCATAATCTCATCTCACTCCGATCTCTACCTCCCAAGTTCAAGTGATTGCCTCAGCCTCCTGAGTAGCTGGGACTACAGACATGTGCCACCACAGCTGGCTAATTTTTGAATTTTTAGTAGAGATGAAGTTTTTCCATTTTGGCCAGGCTGGTCTTGAACTCTTGATCTCAGGTAATCCACTTACCTCGGCCTCCAAAAGTGCTGGAATTACAGGTGTGAGCTGCCATTCCCAGCCATCAGTTTACTTCTAAAGTCCCTGTGTTGTTTTGGGGAGCAGGAAGAGCTGCATTGGGAAACTGTAAGACTTCTCTTTCCTTCTGTGTGGCTCTTTGCACTGTACTTACTTGGGTACTCCATATACTTAACTCATTTATAACTTTTCCACAAATGTATTTTGGTTAGTGTGTTTTTGTTACATTTATATGTCTATGAAGAAATTAGGGCCTGTCCTATTTTACTGTGCCATCTTGCTTTTGTGGTTTTTATAATTTTATAGGTTAGATTTGTAAAGTATATTTGAGTCTAGCAAGTGGAATAATTTGTTACTTTTATTTCCTCCAGTTATGCGTTCTCATTTTACACAAGACCTTTGGCCAGATCAGAGCATGAAAGATTGTTTCCAAGAAGTAATACTGAGAACATATACAAGATGTGGACATAAGAATTTACAATTAAGAAAAGATTGTAAAACTGCCAATGAGTGTAAGATGCACGAAGAAGGTTATAATAAACTTAACCATTGTAGGACAACTACCCAGAGAAAAATATTTCAGTGTAACAAATACATGAAAGTCGTTCATAAATATTCAAACTCACATAGAAATAAGGTTAGACACACTAAAAAGAAAACTTTCAAATGTATAAAATGTAGCAAATCATTTCTCATGCTTTCACACTTAATTCAACATAAGAGAATTCATACTAGAGAGAATATCTACAAATGTGAAGAACGTGGCAAAGCCTTTAAATGGTTCTCAACCTTTATTAAACATAAGATAATTCATACTGCAGACAGACCCTACAAATGTAAGAAATGTGGCAAAGCCTTTAACTTCTCTTCAGCATTCACTAAACATAAGATAATTCATACTGGAGAGACATACTTCAGATGTGAAGAATGTGGCAAACCTTTTAACCAGTCCTCAAATCTTACTGACCATAAGAGAATTCATACTGGAGAGAAAACCTACAAATGTGAAGAATGTAGCAGAGCTTTTAAGGGGTCCTCAAATTTTAATGAATGTAAGATAATTCATACTGCAGAGAAACCCTACAAATGTGAAGATTGTGGCAAAACTTTTAACCATTTCTCAGCCCTTAGAAAACATGAGAAAATTCATACTGGAGAGAAACCCTACAAATGTGAAGAATGTGGTAAAG
>NW_020257518.1:0-32221 GCF_003255815.1 Theropithecus gelada
CACGGTCTGAACTGCCTGGTGACCCCCGGCCACACGGTCTGAACTGCATGGTGATCCCCGGCCACACGGTCTGAACTGCATGGTGATCCCCGGCCATACGGTCTGAACTGCACTGCAGCATTGCAATGGCTCAGCACAGGGGCCTCCACTGGTAGAAGAAAGAATCCCCCAAGAGACCTCCTGCTGTAGCCAAGGAGGAGCTAAGGAACCCTGGACCAGGGATATGGAAAAGTCAGTTGCCTGGAAAGAGGAAACTTTGGAGTACAAAAAGAGAAGTTAAAAGAGAAAGAGAGAAGGCAGCCTACAGCCCCACCGCCTTATTTTGAAGGCTCAGGCCTGCGGTTCTTATGGGTTGAGTTGTGTTTCTTCCGCAGAGGACAGGTTGGAGTCCTCACCTCCAGCACTTCATGATGTGAAGGGTCTTTTTGTTTTGTTGTGTTGTGTTTGTTTTTGGAGATAGGGTTAAACAAGTTAAAATGAGATCATTAGTGAACTCTAATCGACTATGACTGGTGTCCTTGTAAGAAGGGGAAATTGGCCAGGTGTGGTGGCTCACACCTGTAATCCCCAGCACTTTGGGAGGCCGAGGCAGGCGGATCACTCGAGGGCAGGAGTTTGAGACCAGCCTGGCCAATATGGTGAAACACCCTCTTTACTAAAAATACAAAAATTAGCTGGACGTGGTGGTGGGCACCTGTAATCCCAGCTACTCAAGATGCTGAGGGAGAATCACTTGAACCCGGGAGGCAGAGGTTGCAGTGAGCCCAGATTGTGCCATTGCACTCCAGCCTGGGTGACAAGAGTGAAACTTCATATGAAAAAAAAGGGGGGGAAGCAGGGGGCAATTTGCACACAGAGACATGTCCACAGGAGAACACCACGTGCAGATTGGAGTGATGTTGCCACACACCAAGGAACTAGAGCCAAGGAACAGAGGCCTGGATCCCTCCTGAGCACCTTCCGAGCGTGGCCCCGCTGGGACCTTGAGTGTGGACTTCCTGTCTCTAGAACTGTGAGACAGTAAATGTCTGTTGTTCTAAGCCACTCAGTCTGTGGTACTTTGTTATTGCAGCCCTGGGCAGCTCATGCAGCAACTCTCTCCCCTTATATTGCTTTTGAGGCGATGACAGCATTGTGTCGTTGGAACTCCTGCTCCTCCCACGGCACCCGGCTCTTCGAAGAACCACCTGGCCATCCACAAAGGATGGCTGACATCTCCTCAGCTTCCTGGGGAAGATGGCAAGGCAGGTTCACACAGAGAACCCCATCAGGCATCCTAAAAGGACACTCGTGAAATGTCACAGCCCATGAGGATGGGTTAGTGTCTAGACCCTGTGTCATCAGGGGTGGTGGCAGCACAGGACTGATAGTTTGCAGCCAGCAGAGATGATGCCCCTGGTCAGAAAAGAGCAATTCTCTGCTCACCTCAAGGGGACAAGGGATGAGGTGGGAACGGGGAGGCTGCCACACTTGCTTTAAGTGAAAGGATAACACCCGGGCTCCAGAGCGCCCCGTCCTAAAACGACCACAGCTGATTGAGACAGCCGAGGACTGGGCTGGAGGTTATGCATCTTCGCATGTTTTACTTCATTCTGTGGGAGCAACTTTTGGAGAATAGGAGCAGATCTTGGGGGAATCAGGGGAAGGTAACTCTGGGGGAATGTTCAGGGGAATTTAGAAGAAAGATAACGCAGATGCAGAAGTCATTGCAGCCCGCCCCTTGAACTCGTCTCAGGAAGGGGTGCACTGGAGGAGTTGAAGAAGGTGCTGCACTTGAGCCTGAGTCTGGGTACAGCAAGCTCCGCAGAGGCAGCAACCGCGTCCTTGAATGGCTGGGATTGCTGGGGCTACTGCTGCCTAAGCACGTCGGAAATGGGGGTGCAGCAGAAAGCTGTGTGTTTTATTGGGGGGTGTGTGTGTGTGTTTGTTTTGAGACAGGATCTTGCTCTGTTGCCCAGGCTGGAGTGCAGTGTCATGATCATAGCTCACTGCAGCCTTGAACTCCTAGGCTCAGGTGATCCTCCTTCCTCAGCCTTCCGAGTTGCTGGGACTGCAGTTACACCACCACACCTGGCTAATTTTTTTTATTTTTATTTTTGTAGAGATGGGGTCTCACTAAGTTGCCCAATCTGGTCTCCAACTCCTGACCTCAAGCAATCCTCCCACCTTGGCCTCCCGTAGTGTTGGAATTACAGGCATGAGCCACTGCTCCTGGCCTGAAAGCTGTTGTTTTTATCCACCAGCTTCTCCCCCTCCCTTGCTAGCTACCCACCTTTGAGGGTTAGTACAGGCCTCCTTCCCTTGGGGAAGGTGATCCTGATGAGGCTGCCAATCACAGTCCCCTTTCTTCTCCCTCACTTCAGCCCAAGGGGCAGGCATGAGACCCAAGCCCAGCCAATCAGAGCTCTTTATTGGGAGTTATGTCTTCTAAAGCAAGAAGTCCTCTCCCTCCTTAGGATGGCCAAACTGACATGATTTGAGCCTAGAGCTGCCTGTAGCCATGTTGAGCCTGGCCCAGTCACAAATTCTGGGTCACTAAAGGTTAGTGAGAATCCTGATGACAACATATAAATCCTTTGATTCTGTCCCTCCTCACTGCAGTTTTGACCTCCTGGGCTCAAGCCATCCTCCTGCCTCAGCCTCCTGAGTAGCTGGGATTACAGGTGTGTACTACCTGTGGACACACATCTGAGACCTCAGGAGAGAGATGGTTGTGAGTAAAAAGTGAGATCTCAGTAAAATCTCTATAGACCTCCAGGGCAAGGGCAGTGCATTGGAGAGGAGAGAAGCATCTTGCTACCACTTCATCAGAGAGCAGCTCCAGCTTTGGTCCAGCTTTGGTCCAGCTTTGGTCCAGTGAGTTCTGCAGGGGCCGTGGCCCATGGGAGACTTTGGTGCTTGGCCAGGGGCACTAGTTCCAGTGGCAACACCATCTCCTAGCAGGAGATGGTGGTATCTTGAAAACCATAGGAAGTACTGGGTGAGAGAGCAAAACAGCACTCTGTGAGAACAGTCTTGTTCACACACACACACACACGTGAGACTGGTCCCTCTTTTCATGATTCACAAACATACTTCTTATTTTTCGGTGGGGGCGGGGTGTGTGGGATGGTTGATTAACAGAAGATTGCAGGTATAGGTCTGGCCTCAGCAGGTAAGGCAAGAGCCAGTGAAATCTGAGTTTGGGGGTTTTGTATGAGATAGGGTCTCTCTCTGTCACCCAGGCTAGAGTGCAGTGGTGCAATCACTGCTCACTGCAGTCTTGACCTCCTGGGCTCAAGCCATCCTCCTGCCTCAGCCTCCTGAGTAGCTGGGATTACAGGTGTGTGCTACCACACCCAGTTAAGTTTTAATTTTTTTGTAGATATAGGGTTTTGCTCTGTTGCCCTGGCTGATCTTGAACTCCTGTGTTCAAGCAGTTTTCCTGCCTCAGCCTGCCGAAGTGCTGAGATTAAGGGCATGAGACATCGTGCCCAGCCACAGAATCTGAGTATTATTCTTGCTGTGTCCCCTTTTGTTCCCATAGGCTGAGGTGGCCTGGGAAACTCAGGTTACATTTGGGTAACCTCAATACATTTGGCCAAACTAATGGCCAGTGTTTTGCTTATCTACTGCTGTGTAACAAATTACTCCAAAACATGGAGATTTAAATAACAGTGAATATTTTTTATCTCTCACAGGCTGGGGATTTGGGAATGGCTTAGTTGAGTGGTTCTGACTCAGGGGTCTCATGAAGCCATAGCACAATGTTGGTCAGGGCTGTAGGATCCACTTCTAAGCAGGCTCACTCACATTGCTGGCAAATTATGCTTGCTCTTGGCTGGGGAGTGAGGGTGGGAGCTCAGTTCTCCCCACAGGGACTTCTCCATGGGACTGCTTGAGTATCCTCACAACATGGTGGCTGACTTAGTAGAGAGCAAGTGATCCAATCGAGCAAGGTGGAAGCCACAATGCGGGTTACAGCATTGAAAGTTCAACTCTTCCTTTCTGCAATATCCTATGATTACATAATTCATCCCAACTCAGTGTGGGAGGGGAAGACACAAGAGCATGAACACCACGAGGCAAGGCTCACTGAGGGCTTTCTCAGAAGCCGGCTGCTACAGCCAGTCTCAGTATGGCATCATATTCAAAAGAAGCACCAGTTTGACATCGAAAAGCACTGAAAAGTCATTGAAGTCTCTACCGAAGAGGCATGGGAAGAAGGAAAGACATTGCAGAGTGCCCAGTGGAAGTTCAAAAGTTCCTCTTCACTCTTCAGTTTTCTCACAGTTTTCTCATCACAGCAATTCCTTCCCCGAATCTCTTCTTTCAAACTTACTGAAATCTTCACATCTCTCCTGTTACCCCCTCGCCACCTCAGTTATACAGATCGAGTTAACCTCTCTTGACTCTCCACTCTCCCCCTTACCCTGAAGCTCCAAGAACTAGGTAGGCAATCATAGGCACTCCTGAGTGAGGCGTAGAAAGTGTAAGAAGAGGGAAGGCAGTGAAGAATGATATACTAACATTTTGTGTCAGTATCACATGTATATCCTAAGTTCCTAGTAGGTGCTCAATACGTCTTGGTGAATTAATGGACAGGGGCATTTAACAAATTCTAGATGAAAATGCTGGTATTCAGTGATAATAATATAGCAACAAGTTTCCTTATGGAGCACAAAAATGCTATGCTACTATCTTGTTTTAAAATGTCCATGATAGGCTGGGCGTGGTGGCTCACGCCTGTAATCCCAGCACTTTGGGAGGCCAAGGCAGGTGGATCATTTGAGTTCAGGAGTTCGAGACCAGCCTGGCCAACATGGTGAAACCCTGTCTCTACTAAAAATAATTTTTAAAAAATTAGCCAGGCGTGGTGGCACATGCCTGTAGTCCCAGTTACTTGGGAGGATGAGACAGGAGAATTGCTTGAACCAGGGAGGCGGAGGTTGCAGTGAGCTGAGATTGCAGCATTGCACTCTAACCTGGGTGACAAAGCAAGACTCCCATCTCCAAAAAAATCAATACATAAAAGTCCATGATAAGAATACATAATGTTGCCATATACATATACATACACACACACACACACACACACACACACAGAGAGAGAGAGAGAGACAGAGAGAGAGAGAGACAGAGAGACAGGGTCTTGCTCTGTTGCCCAGGCTGGAGTGCAGTGGCACAATCATGGCTCACTGAAGCCTTGGCCTCCCAGGCTCAAGTGATTCTTCCACCTCAGCCCCCTGAGAAGCTGGGACTACAGGTGTGTGCCATCACGCTTGGCTAAGTTTTAAATTTTTTGTAGGGACAGGATCTTGCTTGTTGCCCAGGCTGGTCTCAAACACCTGGGTTCAACCAGTCCTTCCACCTCGACCTCTCAAAGTGTTGGCATTACAGGTGTAAGTCACCACGCCTGGACTGTATATTTTGTGTGTGTGTGTTCTCCGAACAAGCTTCTTGAAAGCAGGATCTGTGTTTTATTCATCCTTATATCCCAAAGCCTGGCAGTGCCTGACTTGGAGTAGACAGGAATTTTGTCAATAATGTACTGAGCATTTATAACATGTGTCAGGCACTCTTCCAGGGGTGATTCGCATATTAACTCTTAATTCTCATAATCACCTAAGGCGGTTGGTTATATTATCATTTCCACTTTTTAGATTACAAAATGGGACGCAAAGAGGTTGAGTAACTTGCTGGAGGTTATGAAGTAAGAGCTGAGATTTAGACCAGGGCTGTCTTGTTCTAGAGCCCACAACCATCCTCTACCACATCTGCAGTGTTTGTGCAACTGAATTAAAGATGAGTGAGTAGATCTGTCAAACTTGTATCAGGGAAAGCCCATCAGCTTACACCAGACACAGTTAGAAAGACATTGAGGAAGTCCTGGAAACCACTAAGTGACTCATGGAGGGAAGAGAGCAAGTTGCAATGTCTCCGAAGGTAGTTGGTTTAGGAAAGGATGAAATATGTCAGAAAAATCTACGTACATAAATAAAACCAAGCAGCTGTATTCACAGTAAGATCCAAATGGAAACCCAGCTGAAGAAGTAGGAGCCATTGGATCTGCCCCACCAACCTGTTGTGAGAATGAGCTAGGTAAATATTTGGCGGATACAAGGTCCATCACAGGTTAATAGCTCTGGTCATTACCAAGCCTGGTTATGCTGGAATTGCATGTAGTCTCAACTGGACACTCATGTCTAAGCACAATTTTAAAAATCACCAAGGGAAACCAGGAAGCAACACTTCTATTTAGGAAGTCAACTAATGGAAAGTTTTCTAAAATAAGTAACGCAGCTTCAGCTTCAGCAATGGGATTTGTGACATCCTTCCCGTGTCACAGTTAATGTCTACCTTGTTTAGTACCAAATAGTACTTTTAGCCTTCAGAACTTTGAAACTGCATAACTACTGGAACAGTTTAAAAAGAATGAGAACATAATGATTTCATACAGCCTATACGTTTCCCAAATAAGTAAAGTTCGCACAACTGAAGCAAAGGAAAGCTGACTTACAGGAATGAGAGGCGGTGTGGTAACCCGGAGAAACTAGGCTGTCGCGGGACACGTGGGTATGAATTTCAGCTCTGCTACTTTCACGCTCTGTGTGTCTCTGCAGGACACTTGACCTCTTTGAGGCTTACTTTTCTCATCTGGAAATCAAGAGAGTTGCCCTAGATAATTCTAAGGACCGGCCCAGCCAGAGGTCTGTGAGTGCATGAGAAACGTGCTGTGGGTAAGGTTATGGTGTCAGCTTCCACGTGGTCCGTGTATACAGTGAAGCCCACGTGCCCTGCTCCATTTGGAGAGGCAGCTTGGCCAATGTGTAGAATTGGAATCATCTGCACAGGAAGCTGCCTTTTGAAAGTGCTAGCGGCGTGCTCCAAGCGCTTGTTTTCTGGTGGAGCTGATCTGCCCTGCCCAAGCACTAACTGGGAAGCTCTTACCCTTATTTTCCCTTTGCCCCAATTCCTTTAACTCTTTATCTCTTTTTATGGTGTGTATTTTTCTAAGCACCTCAAAGATTTCATATCTTATGAAATAAAGTGAGCATATAAAATCCTCCAAAGTGAGTTGTTTTTGTAGACTAATCACAGAACTACTGTGTGACCCGGCAATCCCACTTCTGGGTATATACCCAAGAGAACTGAAAGCAGGGACCTGAACAGATATTTGTGCACAATATTCATAGCAGCATTATTCACAATGGCCAAAAGGCAGAAACAACCACCCAAATATCCCTCAACAGACGAATGGATAAACAAAACGTGCTATATTCATACAATGAAATAGGATTCAGCCATAAAAAAGAAATGAAATGTTGATATATGCTAAAACATGGATAGACCTTGAAAACATTATTATTGAAATAATAAAATAATGAAAACATTATTATTAGTGAAATAATTCGGACAAAGAAAAACAAATATTATATGATTCTCCTTATATCAGGTACCCAGAACAGGCCAATTCATAGAGGTAGAAAATAAGATAGAAGACCGGGTGCTGTGGCTTACACCTGTAATCCCAGCACTTTGGGAGGCCAAGGCGGGTGCATAATTTGAGGTCAGGAGTTCCAGACAAGCCTGGCCAATATGGTGAAACCCCATCTGTACAAAAAAATACAAAAAATTAGCTGTTCATGGTGGCACGTGCCTGTAATCCCAGCTACTTGGGAGGCTGAGGCTGGAGAATCGCTTGAACCCGGGAGGTGGAGGTTGCAGTGAGCTGAGATCGTGCCATTGCACTCCAGCATGAGCAACAAGAGTGAAACCCCATCTCAAAAAAAAAAAAAAAAGTCAAGAAAAGAAAAAAGAAAAAAGGAAAAGAAAAGAAGATAGAAAGTGGGACGTGATGGCTCATCCCTGAATGAGCACCTTGGGAGACCAAGGCAGGCAGATGGCTTGAGCCCAGGAGTTTGAGACCAGCCTGGGCAACATGGCGAAACTCTGTCTCTACAAAAATACAAAAAATTAGCCAGACGTGGTGGCATCTGTTTGTAGGAAAAAAAAAAAAAAAAAAATGGAATAGAGGTTACCATGGGCTGGAGGGAGGGGCAAAAGAGAAGTTATTATTTAATGGGTACAGAATTTTTGTTGAAAATAATGAAAAAGGTTTTGGTATACATAGTGGTGATGGTTATACAACACTGTGAATGTATTTAATGCCATTGAATTGTGAATGTTAAAATGATAAATATTATGTATGTTACCACAATAAAACATTCAAGTAGGTTGCTTGTTTTTTGTGCTTCTGTCGAAAGCTTTTCTGTGTGTGTGTAGTTTGGCTGTCTGTGATGTGAAAGAGAAAGGTGAGAAATGAGCAGGGAAGTAGTTGCTTAATAATGAAATCTGACTGGAAATCATGAAGGGCAGATTGCACGTGTTTGCATGTGTGTGTCAGCAGTTGGGTGAGTTTGGGAAGACTCAAAGAGGCTTTGGATTTATGAAAGAGGCAGAGAGAGCCAGAAAGGCAAGAGGGAACCAAATACCAAACACAGGGAGTAACTTTTCCCCTAACAGATTTTCTATCTCCAGGCTCCTGAAATTAATCAGAAACTCAGTTTGCTCCTGAGAGGCTGTGGCTCTATGTTTTTTGTTTTTGTTTTTTTCTTGAGACAGAGTCTCACTCTGTCAACCAGGCTAGAATACAGTGGCTCCGTCTTGGCTCCTCCCCTCGCACCCCCCGCCCCCCACACCCACTCCCACACTCCCCTTCGCTCCCCTGTTCAAGCATCTCTCCTGTCTCAGCCTCCCGAGTAGCTGCGACTACAGGCGCCCGCCACCACAGCTGGCTAATTTTTCTATTTTTAGTAGAGACAGGATTTCACCATATTGGCCAGGCTGGTCTCGAACTCCTTACCTCAAGCGATCTGCCCACCTCAGCCTCCCAAAGTGCTGGGATTACAGGCGTGAGCCACCATGCCCAGCCGTGTGACTCTATTTCAATCCATGTCTTAATTCAAATCAGAAAAATAATTATTCTAATAATAAATGTTAATTTAAAAATATTCACACAGTACAGAAGAGTGAAAGTTCGCCTGTAATCCTTCCCCCAGAGAAGTCCAGTGAATATTCTTCTGGGGCTTTCTGCTCTTATCGGTCAGGGTAGTTTCCAAATGGGCACATTTCTTCCAGAATTAGATGACCTCCTCTCTCTTCTTACTGCTACCATTGTAACCTCTGTGACCTAGTTTCCCCATCTGTTTTACACAGGTCACACTCACTATTACCTTTGAATAGAATAATTCCTTAAATGTGCATGGTGCTTGACAGCTCAGAGAATACTCTGGTAGGCTGCCCCACCAGAACGTAGGCCTCGTGGGGGCAGGGATTCTTTTCTGTTTTGTCCTCTGCTGTATCCACAGCATGAGGAACAGTGGTGCCACGCAGTAGACATACAATCTGTGTTAGCTGACTATATGGCTAGGTGTTGTCTCATGGAGTCCTTAGAGCCATTCTGCAAGGGATTTCTCTCCTTTTCTTTTAAATTTTTTGTAGAGACAGGGTCTCGCTATGTTGCCCAGCCTGATCTCAAATTCCAAGCCTCAAATGACTCTCCCACCTCAGCCTCCCAAAGTGCTGAGATTACAGGCATGAGCCACCATATCCTCCTTTTTCTTTTTTGCAGATAAGGAAACTGAATCTCAGCAAGACTGATTAATTTACCCAGTTATCTAGGATTAAGATAGGCTATTTGGCTCCAAGTCCAGTGGAAAAGAAGTATATTATACATAAATTTTTTCCCCTAATTAAAAAAAAAAATTTACAACAGGATCTCACTCCATCACCCAGGCTGGAGTGGAGTGGCATGATCATGGCTCACTGCAACCTCAATCTCCTGGGCTCAAGCAATCCTCCAGCCTCAGCCTCCTGAGTAGCTGGGACTACAGATGCACACCAGCACACCCAGATAATTTTTCAATTTTTGTAGAAACAGGGTCTCATTATGTTACCCACACTGGTCAAATGACCCTCCCACCTCAGACTCTCAACATGCTGGGATTACAGGAGTGAGTCCCCGCACCCAGCTCACCCTTCTTTTATAAACCGCTGTGAAATAAATGAAGCAGAAACTTTGAGGTCTTTGGATGCTGTTGGTTTCTCCCATTATTCTCTCGTCCTCCAGCCCATTTTTCCTGCCTTCCCTGTTTTCCTCCTCCGTTTCATGTCAGCTGCCTTTTGTTCTTACCCTGCATTCACCTCCTTACTCTCCCGCTTATTTGAGAATGCCCTGTGAGGTCCTACCCTCTTCTCCAGGTGGCTTGTTGAAGAATTCCTTCTAAGCACTCAGGTTCTCTCCCTGGGAGAAGTTCTGTCCTACTACGCTTCCAGTGACATTGTTACTCCTCTGTGGACCGGGCTTTGGCCACTGCTAGGTGGCCCATGGCTCATGGTGTATTATTAGAGGGTGTGTTGCACAGAATTCCCAGTTGTTGTTTTTTCCCAATATATGATTCCAAGTCCTTTGTGAAAAGCCCCTTTGTATCTACCAGCAAGAGACAAATCAATGCCGTGAGCTTCCTAATATGATGCACTGAAAAGAGCACAGCATCACTGCTGTGGTGTTCCTGCCAAAAATATATACATTGTGAGGAAGCAATCAGATGAATCCAAAGTGAGGGACATCCTGCGCTCTTCAAAATGTCAAGGTCATGCAAGATAAAAAAAAGTCTGAGGAACTGTTCTAGATTGAGGGAGACGAATGAGACCTGACAACTAAATCCAACCTGTGATCCTTGTCTGGATGCTAGACCCATAAAGTGGGGTCTGTGGATTCGATGGTATTATTGAATCAGTGTCAATTTCCTAATTGTTATGGTTGTGCTGTGGTTATAAGTAGGAACATGTGACACTCAAATATTAGATACATAAAAGTCCTGTGGGGCATGGGACAATTCTTGTGAAACTTTTCTGCCTATTGCAGGAGGACTTCTGGCCATTCTGGTCTCTCCCCACTAAAGCCAATAATGCCCTCTCCATCACCGAGACAACTAAAAAAAGCCCCTACAGCCAGGCGCGGTGGCTCACGCCTGTAATCCCAGCACTTTGGGAGCCTGAGGCGGGCGTATCACGAGGTCAAGAGATCAAGACCATCCCGGCCAACACGGTAAAACCCCATCTCTACTAAAAATACAAAAATTAGCTGGGTGTGGTGGTGCACGCCTGTAGTCCCAGCTACTCAGGAGGCTGAGGCAGGAGAATCACTTGAACCCGGGAGGTGGAGGTTGCAGTGAGCCGAGATTGCGCCACTGTATTCCAGCCTGGCGACAGAACAAGACTCCATCTCAAGAAAAGAAAAGAAAGACAAAGAAAAAAGAAAGAAAAAAAAAAGCTTCTACAAATTTCTAAAACACCTCCCAGAAGGCAGTAGTCTGTCTGGCGAGAACCACTGCTGTAATGGAGGAGAACAGTGAAATTCCAAAGGTTCCTGTGGATAAAACAGAAGGTCTGACGAATTTCTATGAATTCATTCATAGAAATGAATTAACCAATGACAAAATGATGTGTGCAAGGCAAAAAGCCCATGCTACCTGTAATAGGTAGGGTCGTTGTGTGTGGAGGAGAAAGGGGTTCTATCACCCCACAGACCTTAGCTGAGGCCCTAGTTCCTCCAGGAATCCAGCACCTGTCAGGGTCAGTCAAAGGAGAGCCCTTTTTAACATGTCTGTAGTCATCCACATCACGGGGCTGTCAGCTGCTAGGGTGTTTCCCACACCAAAGGTGACGCATGGAAGAAGGAACTTCAGTGCCCTATGATGTTCCCATTTTAATTATTGCACCCCAATAGTTGGGCCTCTCCTTAGCGATGAAAGATAAATCTCAGGCTTTACTGGGGCTATTCAATAAAAACTAGAAACTTCAAGGTGCTCTCGCTCTCTTTTTTTTTTTTCTTTTTGTTTTTTTGAGACAGAGTCTCGCTCGGTCTTGCCCAGGCTGGAGAGCAGTGGCACGATCTCAGCTCACTGCAGCTTCTGCCTCCCAGGTTCAAGCAATTCTCCTGACTCAGCCTCCCGAGTAGTTGGGACTGCAGGCACATACTGCCATGCCTGGCTAATTTTCTGTATTTTTAGTAGAGACAGGGTTTCGCCATGTTGGCCAAGATGGTCTTGATCTTCTGATGTCGTGATCCACCCACCTTGGGCCTCCCAAAGTGCTGGAGTTGCAGGTGTGAGCCACCGTGCCCGGCTGCTCTCTCTCTTTTTTTTTTTCAAACAAAGCCTTATTCAGGAACCTGAATTTCAGACCCAATATATCTTTTATTATTATTATTATTATTATTATTATTATTATTATTTTTGAGACAAAGTCTTGCCCTGTCACCCAGGCTGGAGTGCAGTGGTGCAATCTCAGCTCACTGCAACCTCTGCCTCCCGGGTTCAAGCAATTCTCCTGTCTCAGCCTTCTGAGTAGCTGGGATTACAGGCACATGCCACCATGCCTGGCTAATTTTTGTATTTTTAGTACAGATGGGATTTCACCATATTTGTCAGGCTGCCTCAAACTCCTGACCTTAGGTGATCAACCCACCTCGGCCTCCCAAAGTGCTGGGATTACAAGTGTGACCCACTGGGCCCAGCCCCGACCCACTATATCTTTTAAAGTCCTGCCCCTGGGCCTTTGCACCTGTCACCTGCCCTGTCTAGAATACCATCTCCACTGCTGGAAGCCTGTCTAAAGCCTGCCCATCCTCAGCCCCTCTTCCATCACAAAGCCTGGAGCACCCAGCCCGGCCCAAGGAGAATTCTCTTCTCCCCAACATAACTCTGTCCCTTATGCTGGGATACAGACCCTTGAGTGCTGCAGGTCTCACAGGCTACTTTTGTGCAAGATTCTTCTCCCTAGATGTTTTCTTAAGGAGAGGGATGGATGAGGCTGGATGCCTTTGTGTTTCTATGTACCTCCCCAGTTCCTAGCCCGGTTCTTTGATCAAAGTAGAAATACTTTAGATTAATTCAACAGGAATGAAACTTTACAAAATCTGCCATTTGAAATATGGCAGTTGTAACCTCCTGAGGTCAAACTGAACTTTCCCATCCCTGGGAATTAATGACTAACATTTTCAGAGCTTCCCTGCTTCCCATGAGAGGCCGAACAATTAATTGCCACTTTAAACAATAGCGCATTCTTTTTTTTTTTTTTTTTACAGTAAACGCTGGGAGCTGCGAGGGAGGGAAGGCTATAAAGGTCTGAGTCAGGAAGACAAGAGAGCAGGTGCGGAAGGGAGTCAATTCTCCCTGGCCTTAAAGAGGCGTGGCCCGGAATCCCTCTCAAGAAGGAGGAAGCCAGCCTGAGAGTTTCTTCAGTTATGGTCATGTGTCGCTTAACGATGGGAATACATTCTGAGAAATGCTACCCCAAAAAGCGATTTTGTCCTTGTGTGAATATCATAGAGTGCACTTGCACAAACCTAGATGGCATAGCCTACTACACACCTAGGCTGTACGGTGTAGCCTGGTGCTCCTAGGCTCCAAACCTGCACAGCATGTTACTGTACTAAATACTGTAGGCCAGTGTGACACATTGGTAAGTATTTGTATATCTAAAAAAAATCGAAACTGGCCCGGGCACCGTGGCTCACACCTGTAATCCCAGCACTTTGGGAGGCTGAGGCGGGCAGATCACCTGAGGTCAGGAGTTCAAGACCAGCCTGGCCAACACGGTGAAACCCCCTCTCTACTAAAAATACAAAAATTAGCTGGGCGTAAGGGGCGCACCTGTAATTCCAGCTTCTAGGGAGGCTGAGGCAGGAGAATTGCTTGAACCCAGGAGGCAGAGTTTGCAGTGAGCTGAGATCATGTCACTGCACCCCAGCCTGGGCAACAGGCAAAAAAAAAAAAAAAAAAAAAAAAAAAATCTAAACCTAGAAAAGGTCCAAGAAAATACAGCACGAAAGATAAAAAATGGTACACCTATATAGGGCACTTACCATAAATGGAGCTTGCAGGACTGGAGTTGCTCTGGGTGAGTCAGTGGGTACATGGTGAGTGAATGTGAAGGCCCAGAACATTCCACTACTGTAGACTTTTAAACACTGTACACTTAGTATATACTAAATTTATATTAAAAATTTATTTCTTCAATAATAAATTAACCTTAGCATTCTGTGACTTTTTTACTTTATAAACTTTTTAATTTTTAAAAACTTGTGACTCTTTTGTAAGAACAGCTTAAAATATGAACATATTGTACAGCTGCTTTTTCCTTTATATCTTAATTATAAAAATAGCTTTTTTCTATTTTTATAATTTTATAAATTTTTTTTACTTTAAAAATTTTTTGTGAAAAACAAAGACACACGCACACACATGAGCCTAGGCCTGCCTGGGGTCACCGTCTTCCACCTCCACATGTTGTGCCACTGGAAGGTCTTTATGGGCAATAATATGCATGGAGCTGTCATCTCCTGTGATAACAGTGCCTTATTCTGGAATATCTCCTGAAAAACCCGCCTGAGGCTATTTCAAAGGTAACTTTTTTTTTTTTTTTTTTTTGGAGACGGTGTCTCACTCTGTTACCCAGGCTGGAGTGCAGTGGTGTGATCTCGGCTCACTGCAACCTCTGCCTCCCAGGTTCAAGCAATTCTCCTGCCTCAGCCAAGTAGCTGGGACTACAGGTGCCCGCCACCATGCCGGGCTAATTTTTGTATTTTTTTAGTAGAGATGGGGGTTTCACCATGTTGGCCAGGCTGGTCTCGAACTCCTGGTCTTGAACTCCTGATCTCATGATCTGCCCGCCTCGGCCTCCTAAAGTGCTGGGATTATAAGCATGAGCCACCGTGCCTGGCTACATTTTTTTTTTTTTGTAAGTAGGAGGTTTTCATTTTGTGATAATGGATATGCTTTGATATGTTCTAAAATAATGATAAAAAGTATGGAATAATAAATACATTAACCAGTACCATAGGGGTTCATCATTATCCAGTAGTATGTAGTGTACATAATTGCATGTACTATACTTTCATATGACTGGCAATGCAATAGGTTCATTTACACCAGCATCACCACAAACATGTGAGCAACGTGTTGCACTAAGACGTTGTCATGTCGCTAGGCAACAGAAATTCTTCGACTCCATCATAATACTGTTGTGTATGCGGTCCATTACCAAAATGTTGCTATTTGACCCGTGACTGTACTTAAAGAGAGTCATCCAAAATTATTACTGTATTCAAACTTTATGACCTACTCACATTTCCATGCCTAAATTGTCAATAAATTATTTCAAAGACCACCAGAGCCCCTGTATGTAGTTTCTCTGCCCATAAATGGTAAAAACTTTCAGAAATCCACTACATTACAAGCACTGCATTTTAGTTTATCGGAGTGTGTGTTTTTAATACTGCAGGGCCTGGATTCCATGTTTTCAGAGTATCTTTGCTCTTGTTCTGTGACCTTGTCCATACCCTCAGCAGACCCAGCAATTCCATAAGACCCAGCAATTCCACTCCTGGGTATGTATCCAGGAGAACTGAAAGCACGTGTTCACTCAAAAACATGCACGTGAATATTCATCTCAGCATTGCTCATAATAGCCCCAAAATGGAAACAACCCAAAGTGTCCATCAACTCATGAATGGATAAATCAAATGTTGTATATCCATACAACGGAATATTATTTGACAATAAAAAGGAATGAAGTACTGACACGTACTACAACGTGGATGAACCTTGAAGACATTAAGTGAGATAAGCCAGACACTATAGGTCACTTATCGACCAGGTGCGGTGGCTCATGCCTGTAATCCCAGCACTTTGAGAGGCCAAAGCAAGTGGATCACCTGAGGTCAGGAGTTCGAGACCAGACTGGCCAACATGGTGAAACCTCATCTCTACTAAAAATACAAAAATTAGTTAGGTATGGTGGCAGGTGCCTGTGATCCTAGCTACTCAGGAGGCTGAGGCAGGAGAATCACTTGAACCCGGGAGGCAGAGATTGCAGTAAGCCGAGATTGTGCCAGTGCACTGCAGCCTGGGCGACAGAGCCAGACTCCATCTCAAAAAAATAAAGTAAAATAAAATAAAAGTCACTTATCACATGATTCTATTTACATGAAATATTCAGAATAGGCAAACCCATAAAGACAGAACATAGATTGATGGTTTACCAGAGACTAAGGGGAGGAGGTAATAGGGAGTAACTATAGTAGGTATGGGGTTTCATTTTGTGATAATGGATATGCTTTGATATTGGAGAGTGGGGATGTTTGCACAAGACAGTAAATATATTAAAACACATAGGCCAGGTGCAGTGGTTCATGCCTGTAATCTCAGCACTTTGGGAGACCAAGGCAGGATGATCGCTTGAGCGCAGGTGTTAGAGACTAGCCTAAGTAACAAAAAATACCAGTCTGTACAAAAAATTAAAAAAAAAAATTAGCCAGGGGTGGTGGCATGCACCTATAGTCCCAGCTACTCAGGAGGCTGAAGTGGGAGAATCACCTGAGCCTGGAAAATTGAGGCTACAGTGAGCCATGATCGCATCACTACGCTACAGCCTGGAAGACAGAGTGAACCCTGTCTAAACACACACACACACGCACACACACACAGAGAAAACATTAGATTGTAAACTTTAAAATGGTGACTTTTATGATATGTATATTATACCTCAATTTTTAAAACACTGCATTAAAAATATATTTATCGAGTGAGTGATTCATCCCTGAAAAAGATATAAACTCAGGGAGCTCTGGATCAACTCTACAATTCTTCCTGGATGTTCCTGCTGGTTACAGTTCATGAAAAAAGATTGCATCTAAAGGTTGCAATGTTGGCACCCCGTGTGAGAAAAGGGTGTAGCTGTGATTTATCTGTGACTGGGTGTTGGTTGCCAGCACTCTGGCTGGATTGTGTCCATCATCTATTTTTATTGACTTCAGAGGAAGTCTGTGTTAGTTCATTTGTGTTGGTATAAAGGAATACCTAGGACTGGGTTATTTATAAAGAAAAGACGTAGCCGGGCACAGTGGCTCACACCTGTAATCCCAGCGCTTTGGGAGGCCAAGGCAGGCAGATCACAAGGTCAGGAGTTCGAGACCAGCCTGGTCAATATGGTGAAACCTGTTTCTACTAAAAAATACAAAAATTAGCCCGGCGTGGTGGCAGGTGCCTGTAGTCCCAGCTACTCGGGAGACTGAGGCAGAAGAATTGCTTGAACTGGGGAGGTGGAAGTTGCAGAGAGCCGAAATTGCACCATTGCATTCTAGCCTGGCGACAGAGTGAGACTCTGTCTCAAAATAAATAAAAAAAAAAAAAAAGAAAAAAGAAAAGAGGTTTCCTTTGACTCACAGTTTTGCAGTCTGTACAGGAAGCATGATGCTGGCATCTGCTTCTAGGGAGGGCCTCCAAAAGCTTACAGTCATGGATGAAAGGCAAAGGGGGAGCAGGCCTCTCACATGGTGAGAGAGGAAGCAAGGTGCCAGGGAGGTGCCACATTCTCTTAAACAATCACATATTCTACAAACTCATAGAGTGAGGACTCATTACCATGGGGAGGGCACCAAGCCACTCATAAGGGATCTGCCCCTGTGACCCAAACACCTCCCACTAGGCCCCACCTTCATCACTGGGATCACATTTCAATATGAGATTTGGAGGAGCCAAATATCCAAACCATATCCAAGCCAGAGAGGGAAATTGTGAACCTTTCATGACAGGCTAACAGAAAAGTTCTGTATTTCAAGGCTAAGTACATCATCTTAATTATATGGTGATGGGGCAGATGGTGAATGCTTGGGTTAGAATTTTGATTTATTTTATCTTTGGAAGTTTACATAAGAGGTGAAAGAAAACTTGTTGGTGTTCTCTGGGACATGGTGTAGAACAGTCAAGAATCTCTCCCCGCAGAAAAGTGCTGTCTGTTGTTCACACCCTGCTGAGATGGGTGTAGAGCTGGGGCCAGGCACTCCTCTTGTGGATATACTCAGGGGCCCTGTCAGTTCGGTTGGACCAGCAGCATTTTCAGGGTTTGTCCTTGCAATGCATCTCTTTCACGGGTGAATGAGAAGGTGAGGACTGATCTTTACCTCTTATGGAGAAGTAAAGAGATTCTGATAAAAACCCATTTGGACTAGGGAGCAACAACTTCTGCAGGAGAGACAGTTACATCCAGGGCTGCCCTGATTCTTCACTCCCATCCCCAGGTCTGCACCAGGGCCTCTCAGAGGACAAGACTGACCCACAGTTACTTCCATTTTTTTGAGGTTCCTAGTATATTAAAATATGAAGAAATGCCAACCACCCCCCCAAAAGATGGTGAGGGCTGTGGGGTTTGTTGTTGTTGTTGTTGTTGTTGTTTGTTTGTTTGAGACAGAGTCTCACTCTGTCACCCAGGCTGGAGTGCAGTGGCATGATCATGGTTCACTGAAACCTCAACCTCCTGGGCTCAAGCAATCCTCCCACCTCAGCCTCCCAAGTAGCTGGAACCACAGGTGCATGCCACTGTGGTGTATTTTAAATGTTTACATTTGATAAATTAATACTTTCATCACAGAAAAAGATAGTAAAGGTAATGTGTTTTTACATGATAATTCCAGGGTACATTTTAAATATTTTACAGTGCTCTACAGGCAGTGAGGGAACACGAGTTTAGAGTTCTATCCTAAACATTGCTTCTTTCAGTCCTGTCATCTGGAGCTAATGTCAAAAGCCAGAATTGTGGGGCCCTTTGTCAATTGTGAGATGAGAGCCCATGCCCCTCTATACCTTACCATCACCCCTAAATAGGCCCACAGGCTCCCCTACACCTAACAGCTGCTGCTATTCTCTTGGGTTGGAGTGAGATGGTGAAGAAACAAAAGCTGTGTTTTAGTGCTGAAGCCAGTTCTTATTACAGCTTTTCTCTGCAGTTAATAAACAATTTGCTCTTAAGATCTTAGCAGTCTTTCTGAACAATCCAATATGTTTGTTTGCTGCTGCCCAGCAATGTCTGCATGTTTTTATGGATTTTATTTTGTTTTTAAAGTTTCTTCAAAAGCAGTAGCTTATTAAAAGAGCAAAGGCAGCGATTATTGACTCTCCAAATGCAGTCAATCCGAGTGTCAAGCAGGTCCTTGTTTCAGCCCTCATGGGTCTTGCTTGTTGACCTTGCTCCTGCAAGGAGTGTCTATGAGCCTGCCTTGGCCCTGGTCCTAGGCCCCTCTCTTTTCCTGTAACCTCAAACCCAGAGGGCTATGACCCTTGGATGATGTGGTAGTGGTACCATGAGCCCGAGGACCCACTAAAGGACTCATTTTGAGAAATTTGGCAAAATAAGTTTGGCTGTATTAGGACATCTTTAAACAAGAGTGAGGGGACATGTGGCATCCTGGATGACTGCCGAGGTCAAACTGGAGTTCTCTGGAGTGATTTGGGTGCTAAATCCTTGGGTGGGGTCCTGACTGTGAACTGTTTCTTTATTTTCCAATTGTAACAGTCTCTGAAGGTAAAACTAGCATCAGCAGTATTAATCGTAATAACAGTAGGAAATATTTCAGAATACCTCTTATGTACCAAGTATTAGCCTAGTCTCATTTAATCTTCACCGTGACTCAGTGAGATACAAACTATTCTATTATACATACATATTTTTAGAGATGAGCTCTCACTATGTTGCCCAAGCTAGAATGCAGTGGCAATTCACAGGCATGATTGTAGTGCACTACAGCCTCGAACTCCTAGGCTTGAGTCATCTTCCTCCCTCAGCCTCTTGCCAAGTCACTGAGAACCCAGGTGCATGCCACCATAACCAGCTTTGGGTACTCTTCTTATGTCCATTCCACAGATGGAGAGACCAAGTTTAACATGGATAACTTGCCTCAAATCATGCAGCTATTGAGTGACAGAGCTAGGATTTAAAGGCTGGTTCATCTGACTCCAGAGTTCAGGAAGTCTTGTTTGAGGGTTTCTAGAAATAAGAAGACTTATTTGGGTTTCTGGAGAACTTTATTTTTCCAAATCAACTTTATTTTCCCCAGACCCTTTCTGTGAACGGAGTTTACTTTATACTCCATGCATCAGTGAAAAGAAGGCTCCTACAGTGTGGCGTGAATGCCAGTGATGGGAACACCCAAAGCTCTGGACCTCAGGATCAGGGAGACCACAGCCTGCTCCCGGGATTGTCATGAGCCATTTGGCAGGAAGTGGATCTGCACAGTCAAGGAGACCAACTCCTGAGCAGGTCACCTAAGTAAGGTTTCCCTGTAGCCTCTCCACAGGGCCTGGGGACCTCAGAATCTTGGCACAGGAGGAAGCATGATGAGTATTCACCCTCTGATGTTGTAGACAAGGAAACTGAGGTCCAAGGAGATTAAGTAAAGTGCACCCTGTCTGCAGGTCCAACATGGGTCTCCTGGCTCTCACACCATTTAGAAATGAGCCATTTTCTCAATAACAAAGGCAAGGCCCTGAGACATAGTGTAATTGACCAAGCTTCTTTGGAACAGGGATGTGGACTGCACTCCCTTAGGGTCCACCAAATGCCTTAGTAACAGTGGCTTGTGGATGGAAGGTGTTATTCAAGCCCTAGCTGGATGAATAAATCATATACACCTGTTTCTCAAAGTGGCCCTAGTGAAAGAATCATTTGGGGCACATGTTAAAGATGAAAGTTCTAGTCTGAATACTAGACTAGAATGCGTTTATTCAGGACCCTGATAGAACTCTGTGTGTGTGTGTGTGTGTGTATGTATTTGCAAGCTGTATATATATATACACACACACACAATATATATATATATATATATATATATATATATATATATATATATATATCTCCAGTATATATCCAGGCAGGACCCTGATACACTGTTCTCATTCTTGATCCCGATAATCCCTAACCCATTATCACCTCCCTTTCATGAACTGAAAGTAGTTTCTTTTTAGGTTTAGCTCTATTGCAGGGCTAGATCTGTTGGGATTCTGAGCACACATTTTAACCATGACCTTCCTTGCCTCCTCTAGGGGGCAGAAACGAGCCACTTGTTCATTCTTTGGGGCTGAGCTTTGAGACTTTCTCAGACTTTCATAAGAAAACAAATATCGGAGGAGATCAGAAAGAAAGCAGATCTTATACATGCTTTTCTTACTAGGTTGAAATGCAATTGCAAACTAGACTCCTCTAAGAGACAAAATACTGTTAGGCACTCTCGCATTGAATTCAAGCTGACCCAAGTTCAAATCCAGAATCAAACAAGGGTTTGAAGAATGCCTCCCATCTGTATGATCCTAGCAGGCTATTTAAATTAATGAAGCCTTAGTTTCTTGTTGTATAAAACTCTAATACAGTCAGCTTTCCATATCCACAGTTTCCGCATCTGTGGATTCAGCCAACCACAGATAGAAAATATTGATAAAAACCTAACAATAAAAACAACAATACAACAAAAATAATACAGATAAAAACAATATAGTATAACAATGGCATTTACATTGTATTAATATTTGACATGATAAGTTATTTAGAGATGATTTAAGTATAGGGAAGATTGGCCAGGCACAGTGTCTCATATCTGTAATAACAGTACTTTGGGAGGCCAAGGCAGGAGGATCACTTGGGGCCCCAGGAGTTTGAGACCAGCCTCATAAACATTAGCAAGACCCTGTCTCTATAAAAACTTAAAAAAAAAAAATTAGCCTGGTGCTGTGGTACACCTGTAGTCTCAGCTACTCAGGAGGCTGAGGCAGAAGGATTGCTTTAGCACAGGAGTTTGAGGCTGCATGAGCTATGATCATGACACTGCACTCCAGCCTGAGTGAAGGAGTAAGACTCTATTACAAACAAACAAACAAACAAACAAACAAAAAAGTATATGGAAGGATGTGCCTAGGTTATATGCAAATACTACACCATTTTATTTCAGAAACTCAAGTATCCGTGGATTTTGGTATCCAAGGGGGTCCTGGAGTCAATCCCAGCAAGATACTGAGTGATGACTGTAAATAATACCATCTTAACAGGATGGTTATGAACCTTATATTGCAACTGCTAAAAGAAAAAGTCAGCTGTTATTATTACCTCAACTATTACTGCTGTTCCCTATAAAGGCATGTGATTATTAACTATGTTAGGAAGGTAGACTCCACTTTTTTAAATAGTTGGCTAAAGTTCTCTAAAGAGACATTCAGTCCACGCTTTTCTGGGTTCTGTACTAGGATGACATTTCACATCCTGGGAGCCGACAATGTGAATAACACAGAGGCTACATTAGATAGAAGGAAACGTGTTGGTTTCCTTAATAAATTCGAACTCATATTTCCTGAGATTGGCTCTGGCTGGCAGGAGACTCTCCACATGGGAAAAGTGGTTAGATCTCTTGGTTGTGTTTTGCCCTCCAAGACTCACCTTTCCCTAGAGTTTTCTCCCTTGTCTCACTGGTACCACCAAGGGGTAGGGAAAGCCACATCTCACTCCACCCCACCCTTGGGGGCACTTCCCCTTCACTACCGACATCAGGGAATTTGGCTTTGATTTGATTGAGGGTGGCAGTGAGTTTCTTTACCCAGAGACTTGGGGATTATCTTCTTTTTAGCTTCACCTGGAATCACTTGCGATGTCGGGATCCTTGTTTCCTAAATTGAGATAGGAAGAGTGATGAGGATAGCAGTGGTTTCCATTTGTTGAGCCCGTCTTCTGCGCAACGGCTCGCTCTCATTCCATCTGTACTACAACCCAGTGAATTTGTCCCCATGATGACTGTCATTGTAAAGATGGGGAAACGGAAGCACGAGGAGGTTAGGTCACTTGCTCAAGGCCTCAGGGGTAGTCAGTGAAAGAGTTTAGGACTAGAACCCAGCAGTCTGAACTCACTTGGCTCTGAATGGAGGTGGATAACCACAGACACCGTCTTCCCACCCCTGGAGACACAGGGAGAGCTTCAGTTCCCTGGGTGTGACCCTTTGCTAAGCCTCATGGTGGGTGAAAAAGGTGTGTACAGCTCCTTGAGGGCAGTCAGCTTGCAAATGTCTGGCATAGGTGAGAAGAGAGACACATTTGAGGTCCTCCCACATCAGACAGAGCCCTGCCCCTAAGCACAGGTGCCACTCCCTCTTGTCTTGCCTTTTCACCTCCTTATTTCTTTTTCTTTTTCTTTTTTTTTTTTTGAGAGGGAGTCTGGCTCTGTCGCCCGGGCTGGAGTGCAGTGGCCGGATCTCAGCTCACTGCAAGCTCCGCCTCCCGGGTTCACGCCATTCTCCTGCCTCAGCCTCCCGAGTAGCTGGGACTACAGGCACCCGCCACCTCGCCCGGCTAGTTTTTTGTATTTTTTTAGTAGAGACGGGGTTTCACCATGTTAGCCAGGATGGTCTCGATCTCCTGACCTCGTGATCCACCCGTCTCGGCCTCCCAAAGTGCTGGGATTACAGGCTTGAGCCACCGCGCCCGGCTCACCTCCTTATTTCTTTACCACTGTGAGGACAACACTCCACAGGGCATGTGAAGACACAAACACAGCCCCCGCCCTGGGGCCTCAGAATTTGTCACCATCACTGGGAGTTGAGGAAATTGCAGTGTTGAGGTTTCTTGCTTCTTCCTCACTGAGAGAGAAAAACCCCAACTGTCAACAAACCTCAAACCCATCGATCAAATGATGCCTGAGGGCGGGAGCTGGGCAGCAGGGTGTATCTGTGGCGAATGAGATCACGAGAGGGCCTGGGCACAGAGAACAAGGTGGCAGAAGACAGAGGATGAGAAGAGAGGAGGAAGATTGTGCAGAAGGGGAGGAGTGTGCGGAAGACGGGGAGGGCCTTGTGCATGGATTCCCTGGAGAAGCAGGCTGCCAGGGCAGAGGGCCAACAGGTGAGGAGGAGAGGAGGGGGCTATAAGTGGGGAGGGATCTGAAGAAAGAGTTTCTGTGTCCTAAGGAGGGGAGGGTGGAAAAGAGAGAAATAACCCAAAGAAAGCAAGCATTGCAGAGAACCAATAAGATTAGAATGTCAACAATCCAGACCCAAGACCCCGGGGACTGTTGTCACACAAAGGTCTGGTGGTGGGGCTGGGGCAGCTGGGAAGGTTGCTGCTGGTTCCAGTTTTGTCCATATAAAGCAATTCGCAGAGAAGGCTGAGTGGAGGAGAAGGAAGCTGAGGTAGTCAAGGAAATACGTTTAAAAGTTTAGCACAAGCTGCCGGGCGCGGTGGCTCAAACCTGTAATCCCAGCACTTTGGGAGGCCGAGATGGGCAGATCACGAGGTCAGGAGATTGAGACCATCCTGGCTAACACAGTGAAACCTTGTCCCCACTAAAAATACAAAAAATTAGCCAGGTATGGTGGCAGGCACCTGTAGTCCTAGTTACTCAGGAGGCTGAGGCAGGAGAATGGCGTGAACCCGGGAGGCAGAGCTTGCAGTGAGCCGAGATTGCACCACTGCACCCCAGCCTGGGCGACAGAGCGAGACTCTGTCTCCAAAAAAAATAAAAAAAGTTTAGCACAAGCTGGGTGCGGTGGCTCATGCCTGCAATCCGAGCATTTTGAGAGGCTGATGTGGGTGGATTTCTTGAGCCTAGGAGTTCAAGACCAGCCTGGGCAACATGACAAAACTCTGCCTCTATAAAAATACAGAATGTTAACTGGGTGTGGCGGTGCACGCCTGTGGTCCCAGCTACTTGGGAGGCTGAGGTGGGAGGATCACATGAACCTGGGAAGTCAAGGTTGCAGTGAGCTGAAATTGTGCCACTGCCCTCCAGCCTGGGCAACAGGAGTGAGACCTTGTCTCAAAAAAAAAAGCTACATTTTATGTGATTTTATTCCTATAAAATTCTGGAAAAGGCCAAATTACTGAGATGGACATCAGATCGGTGAGGGGGTAAGGGGAGCATGATTAACTGCACAAGGGTATGAAGAACTTTTTCAGGGTGATGGAACTGTTCTTATCTTAACTGAGGTGATAGTTACACAACTGTACACATTTGCCAAAACTCATTTCAGACAGAGTTTTGCTCTTGTTGCCCAAGCTGGCGTGCAATGTTGCGATCTCAGCTCACCGCAACCTCCGCCTCTCAGGTTCAAGCGATTCTCCTGCCTCAGCCCCCTGAGTGGCTGGAATTACAGGCATGTGCCACCACGCCCAGCTAATTTTGTGTTTTTAGTAGAGACAGGGTTTCTCCATGTTGGTCAGGCTAGTCTTGAACTCCCGACCTCAGGTGATCCACCCACCTCGGCCTCCCAAAGTGCTGGGATTACAGGCATGAGTCACCATGCCCAGCTTGAAAGTTACATTTTAAGGGTGAATTTTACTGTATGTAAATTATATTTCATAAACCTGACTTAAACATAAAGATTCTGCCAGGCGCGGTGGCTCACAACTGTAATCCTAGTACTTTGGAAGGCTGAAGTGGGCAGATCACAAGGTCAAGAGATCGAGACCATCCTGGCCAACATGGTGAAACCCTGTCTCTACTAAAAATACAAAAATTAGCTGGGCGTGGTGGCACGCACCTGTAATCCCAGCTACTCGGGAGGCTGAGGCAGGAGAATCGCTTGAACCTGGGAGGTGGAGGTTGCAGTGAGCCAAGATTGCGCCACTGCACTCCAGCCTGGTGACAGAGCAAGACTCTATCTCAAGCACAACAAAAATAAAAATAAAAGAAATAAAAATTAGACAGGTGTCAGAATTACATACTGTAACTCAGCTATGTAAGAAAAGAGAATAAGTGCCCCCTTATTCTCTAGAACTGAGATAAACTTCACAATTCTCATTCCCATTAATATTAGGTGGGAGAACTTACACTTGACAATTAAGGAAAACCAGGCTCTTCTACCGTAAATTAGTTTTATTAAGTTAGTTCAGCCTCGCTTGGATAAAATTTCAGCCAAATCCCTGCCTGGACTGTCACCTCCTCTCTGGGTGTGTCCGCTTCCTGCCTCTCCTGCTCCCAGCCCCACCCTGTGGATAACTCTGGGTGCGGGGGCCTGTGCTGCCCTCTTTACATCTGCTGACGTCCACAGTCAGGGTCTGGCTGGGGGGACCTGTGGTTAACCCGGCTTGTGGGTCCTGTGCCAGCTCTGCTGGTCCTGTAGATACAAACCGGAGCCCCTCCCATGTCCCCAGTGCTTTCCATTTACCTCCTGGCTTCAGCCTGAGGCAGGTCCACAGGCTCTCAGCTCGGGATCGCCTGTGCATTCCCTAGGGCCTCCTAGGGACTTCTGGGTTTCTCCTGGCCGCACTCAAGCCAAGGGGAATTGAGGTGGGGCAGTGTGAAAGGGGTGGAACACCTAAGGTCCCTCTTCCAGATTCAACACACCATGAGGTTGTCTCTACTTTGCTGGAGCCACTCCAGGTAGACATAAGGACATGCTGGAAGCGGACTGACTGCTCCAGGGCTGCAATCAAAAAGTGGGCACGGCCGGGTGCAGTGGCTCATGCCTGTAATCCCAGCACTTTGGGAGGCTGAGGCGGGTGGATCACTTGAGGCCAGGAGTTTGAGACTATCCTGGCCAACATGGTGAAACCCTGTCTCTACTAAAAATACAAAAAGTAGCTGGGGCGTGATGGCACACACCTGTAATCCCAGCTACTCAGGAGGCTGAGGCAGAATTGCTTGAACCTGGGAGGCAGAGGTTGCGGTGAGCCAAGATCATACCACTGCACTTCAGCCCGGGTGACAGAGTGAGACTCCGTCTCAAAAAAAAAAAAAAAAAAGTGGGGCACACATGTTTTTTGTTTGTTTGTTGTTGTTTTTTGTTTGTTTGTTTGTTTTTTGGGAGGGACAGGGTCTCGCTCTATTACCCAGTCTGGAGTGCAGTGGCACAATCATGGCTCACTGCAGCCTCAACTTTCTGGGCTCAAGTAATCCTCCAGGCTCAGCCTCCCAAGTAGCTGAGACTACAGGTATGAGCCACCACACCAAGCTAATTTTTTTATTTCTAGTAGAGATGAGGTCCCACTATGTTTTTTTTTTTTTTTTTTTTTTTTGAGACGGAGTCTCACTGTGTCTCCCAGGCTGGAGTGCAGTGGCGCGATCTCGGCTCACTGCAAGCTCCGCCCCCCGGGTTCACGCCATTCTCCCGCCTCAGCCTCCCAAGTAGCTGGGACTACAGGCGCCCGCTACCGCGCCCGGCTAGGTTTTTGTATTTTTAGTAGAGACGGGGTTTCACCATGTTAGCCAGGATAGTCTCGATCTCCTGACCTTGTGATCCACCCGCCTCGGCCTCCCAAAGTGCTGGGATTACAGGCTTGAGCCACCGCGCCCGGCCGGTCTCACTATGTTGCCTAGACTAGTCTTGAACTCCTAGGCTCAAGTAATCCTCTACCTTGGCCTCCCAAAGTGCTGGGATTACAGGCCTGAGCCACCACATCTAGTAACATATGTCATCTTTGTCTCTGACATGCTCTTAACCTCTGTGGAGTTTTCCTACTGTTGTACCTGCCACCAACAAGGTTTGACAAGGGTGAGAGAGCACTGGCATCTGATCTCCATCCCCAATCACCCCCTTCAAGCTCCAGAGGGTTCACACTTCCTCTTTCTGTTTTTCAGGGACTTCCTTTCCATCATATTTTCCTTCTTCCCTGCCCTGTGGATTTTTCTAGATGGTATCTACCTTTCTCCTTCCCTAGGACCACAAGCCCTGTGGTGCAATGAGAACATATGGCTTACTGATAATGAAAATGGTTTTGAAAGTGGTTCAAAACAGTATCTCCATTACTGTAAGATTTTCAGAATAAGATAGTCATGTTTTTGTTTTGCCTTTTTTTTTTCCTTGAGACAGGGTCTCGCTCTGTCGCCCAGGCTGGAATGCAATGGTGCAATCATGGCTCACTTAGCCTCAACCGCCTGGGCTCAGATAATCCTTCCACCTCAGCCTCCTGAGTAGCTGGGACTACAGGCATGTGCCACCATGCCAGGCTAATTTTTCTATTTTTTTGTAGAGATGGGGTTTCACCATGTTGCCCAGGCTGGTGTCCAACCCCTGGGCTCAAACAATCCTCCCACCTCGGACTCTTGAAGTGCTGGGATTACAGGTGTGATCCACCACACCTAGTCAAGGTAATCATTTCTAAATGCCCTTTAAAATAATACAAGTTTTCTAAACTAGAGGAATTTCATCCATTCAGACATACAACACACATTTGATTATCTTTTCCCCCAAGCCTGTTCTTCCTTCTGGTTTCTAATCCACCCAGGCACCACTGTCAGAAATTGGGACCCCTTGTTTTATTTGACTTCTGTCCCCACTCTGTCACTCTACATTCTTCCTCTTTAAATGAGAACAATTTTTACCTCTGCCTTCTCTCCCATGCCCGGTGCTGCTGCCTTAGTGGAGGCCCTCAGTCTTTCTGGCTTTTGGAATGATTTTCTGATTGACCCCAGAAGTTGCCACTGCTCATCCTTCTTGCCACTGGTGTGGTTTCCAAACCTGTCAGACTGCCGATCCTCTGCTTAAAATCCTCTGTAGGTCCCTGTGCTGGTGTTATGTGGCCCCTGCCTATCTCTGAAGACTCAATTTCTTTTCTTTTACATGCAGCCTCTGCCCCAGCCACACCACATGACTTGCAGGGGCCTGGTGTGCTGCGCTGGTTCACAGCTCTGTGCCTTTGTGCATGCTGTTCCTCCTGCTCCAATGTCCCTCATCATCTTCTTATCATTTGACATTCAGCACAAAGATCTCCTTCTCCCTGGAGCCTTTCTGATCTCTCCCAGCAAGAATGCTGTGCTTTGGGTCAGCATGGTCCCAGCTTGCCCCCATTAGGATGCTTGTCACGCGGAATTGTGTCACAGTGCTAGGCTGTGAGCTCTTTGGAGCCAGCAATAGGCACTAGTAACCTCAGTTTCCCCAGCATTTAGCACAATGCCTGACTCAAGCCAGCCCAGTGAATGAATAATGACAAGCACTAGCCCTGGAACTAGTCAAGATCTTGAAGGTAACTGGGTTCCAATTTTCCAGAGAGTCTCAGAGAAGTTAAGTGACTCACTCCACCTCACACAGCTAATTGGTGACAAAACTAGACCTGGGCTGGGCATGGTGGCTCACGCCTGTAACCCCAGCACTTTGGGACGTCAAGGTGGGCAGATCACCAGAGTTCAGGAGTTTGAGACCAGCCTGGCCAACATGGTGAAACCCCATCTCTACTAAAAATATAAGAATTAGCCAGGCGTGGTGGCGGGTGCCTGTAGTCCCAGCTACTTGGGAGGCTGAGGCTGGAAAATCGCTTGAACCCTGGAGGTGGAGGGCGCAGTGGACTGAGATCGCACCAATGCTCTCCAGCCTGGGCAACAGAATGAGACTCTGTTTCAAAACAAACAGGCCAGGCACGGTGGCTCATGCCTGTAATCCCAGCACTTTGGGAGGCTGAGGTGGGTGGACCACCTGAGGTTGTAAGTTCGCGACCAGATTGACCAACATGGAGAAACCCCGTCTCTACTAACAGTACAAAATTAGTCAGGCATGGTGGCGCATGCCTGTAATCCCAGCTACTCGGGAGACTGAGGCAGGAGAATCACTTGAACCCGGGAGGCGGAGGTTGTGGTGAGCCGAGATTGTGCCATTGCACTCCAGCCTGGGCAACAAGAGCAAAACTCCATCTCAAAAAACCCCAAAACAAACAAACATACAAACACACACACACACACACACACACACACACACACACACACACACAAACTAGACCTGGTCCTTTGACTCGAAGTGCAGAGCTCTTTCTACCACTCTGACCTCTAGACACAAGAGACGGATGAGGTAGGGAGGGGGAGTGGTGGGGACCCAGGCTGTGGGCAGGGGACGATGAGAAGACACCAGAGGCAGAAACGTAACTCAGAGCTGATTGAACTTATTCTCAAGCTGGAAAATGGGTCAACACTACAAAGGATTCTTTTTGTCAAACGCTGTTCCTCTCACCTGTGCCATTGGGATGATGCGCTCTATGTCAACAGGAGCAGCTGACACCTGAAGTTACAATAACAATGGCGTGGAATCCATTTCAATAAAAGCCTCGCTTCTTTTCACTGCGATTTGTTTGAGGCCCAGACAATTCATCTAGCCTGATTACACGAGTATTCTCACAGAGATTTCATTGCTTTGTTTCCTTTTCTTTTCTTTTCTCTTTTCTTTTCTTTTCTTTCTCTCTCTTTTTTTTTTTTTTTTTTTTTGACAGAGTCCCACTTTGTCACCCAGACTGGAGTGCAGTGGTGTGATCTAGGCTGACCACAACCTCCACCTCCCAGGTTCAAGCAATTCTCATGCCTCAGCCTCCCGAGCAGCCAGGACTACAGGCACATGCCGCCATGCCTAGCTACTTTTTGTATTTTTAGTAGAGATGGGGTTTCGCTATGTTGGCCAGGCTGGTCTTGAACTCCTGACCTCAGGGGATCTACCCACTTTGGCCTCCCAAAGTGTTGGGATTACAGGCATGAGCCGCCGCACCTGGCCGCTTTGTTTCTTTAAAAACAAAATTTGTGGCCGGGCGCGGTGGCTCACGCCTGTAATCCCAGCACTTTGGGAGGCCGAGACGGGCGGATCACGAGGTCAGGAGATCGAGACCATCCTGGCTAACACGGTGAAACCCCGTCTCTATTAAGAAATACAAAAAAAAAAACTAGCCGGGCGAGGTGGCGGGCGCCTGTAGTCCCATTTACTCGGGAGGCTGAGGCAGGAGAATGGCGTGAACCCGGGAGGCGGAGCTTGCAGTGAGCTGAGATCCGGCCACTGCACTCCAGCCTGGGCGACAGAGCGAGACTCCGTCTCAAAAAAAACAAAACAAAACAAAACAAAATTTGTATGTTGTGACTTTAAAAGTAGCTGTGCTAAATACATCCTCATCTCATTCCCTCCTGGAGACTCAGTGTGGGGTGGCTGAAAGAGCACTGGGGTCACACGGACCCAGGGCTGAATCTTGGCTCTGCAACTGGCTAACGGCACTTACGACTAGGGAGAGCAAGTCATTTAACTGCGCCGAGCCTGAGCTTTGCTTCTGTAAGAATGGAGGTCGTGATAGTCTTCCCGGCAGTTGTTCTGGGAATGAAGATGGGCCCTAGAGAAGCAGCCAGCAGAGCGGGGAAAGCCTGGTTCTGGAGCCAGAGCACCTGGGCACCTGGACTTGAATTCTTGTTCCACTCCTTGCCAGATATGTGACCTCAGACAGGTTACAAACCCTCTCTGTGTGGTAGCTTCCTTCACTTGTGTGTGTGGTACTTGGACAATGCCTGGCACATAGTCAACATCACCTTAGTGTAAGCTGGAGAAAACACAGAACATGGTGCCAGGCACTAAACACACACAAGTTCCTTTCTTCTTCCCCTCCCAGAGGAGCCCAATTCTGTGCCTCCCTCTGGTGGATACACAGGATCTTAGCCTAGGCTCTTCAGCCTAACCCTGTAGCAATTTATGATACATCTGAAGAAACCAGGTCCTCCCTTTTCTCTGTACAGCCAATGACAAGTAAACTCTCGCTTGTCACTGGAGTCACCACGTTTTCACTCTCTCTGGCCCCTTAAATGGAGCCATAGTCCTAGCAGGCCTGTGCTTATACCTCCAGCCCTCATGCTTATATCCCAGGAATCATGAGTGAAAGCCCAGCCCAGGCACAGGGCAGCGTGATCTCCTGCCCGGCTTGACTCACAGTGCTTTTGTTCAGCTCTGTGGCCTGGGCCCTGGCTCCCGAAGCCTCCCTGGGGCCTGTTTGGACCTGTTCTTTCTCAGGTTCATTAGTCCCAGCTCACTAGCTAGACTCAACTCTGCGTGCCAGCCCTGGTCACTTTCCCCATTCTGACACGCCCCATGCTCTCAGAGGCCCCAGCCCCCAGCCCCCAGCCCTGGAACTGGTAGAGGGAGGCAGCCTGAGACAGGGGCCAGGGCCCAGACTCTGAATCTAGAAAAGGAGCCAGAGTCTTGTGATGCTGAAAACCAAGACAGCAAAGATCTGTGGGTCCTGCTTCTGTTTCTTATAGAAACCCCTCTGGCTATAGCAGTTCCAGGCCCAGAATCTGGATCCCAGAAATAAATGAGACATTAGAACTCATCTGGGCTGGCTCTTCCCTTATCTGAAGCAAGTGGCCTCATTGTAGCATCCCAGGCAGGGTGTCCTCCAGGCCCTGAGTGAAGCGCCCCGCAATACAGAACTCACTGCCTTTCCACCCCGCCCACACCATGGCTATACCCATGTCTAGAAATTCGGCTTCTGGAACTCTGACCCAGTGCTCCTAGCTGAGGCAGGAGGATTACTTGAGCCCAGGAGTTTGAGATCAGCATGGGCAACCCAGTGAAATCCTGTCTCTCTCTTGTTTTTTTTTTTTTGAGACAGGGTGTCACTCTGCCACCCGGGCTAGGGT
>NW_020257519.1:0-10403 GCF_003255815.1 Theropithecus gelada
CGGGTGTCCCCGAATCTGGAGGCCTGGGTCAGCCTGGCCACGCTGGGTGGGCAGCGGCTGCAGCTGCAGGTGGAGAATCGTGCAAGCTATTTCTGGAAACAGCCTCAGAGGGCGAGAAACTTGTTTTCGGTGTGGAACAAACAGCCATTTGCATGTGCCCTGAGGGCCAAGTTTGCCCAGAATGAGTCACTCAAGGAGAAACAGATCAGAGCCCTCACACCTGCCTGGGGGAGGGGTGGGCGCCGCACCAGGGACCTGCTGTTGAGTCCAGAGATGCCGCAAGTTCAGCCCACCCGGCCGCCATGGCAGGACCCGCTTTCCTCACCAGCTTGCCCATAGCTGGGACCCACAGGACCCCTGGGAAGCCCCCAGCAGCCCTTGGGCAGGTCCCACCCTGCAGAGAACACGAAGTCTCAAAGGCCCACTTGAGCTGAGACCGCAGGGAGCCCTTGGCCACTTGGATGCAGACCCCTGGGGCCCGAGGCTAGGCTGTGGGAGGGAGCAGCTGTGAGACCCCCACTGGCCCTCAGGGCTCACAGGTGCCCGGTGAGGGTGCAGGGAGCAGGAGTGCCTGCCAAGCAGGAAGGCAGAGGGCCCAGGACTGTCGTGGCACCATTCCCACCACAGGAGTCAGCACCACGGGCGCACAGAAGACTCGCCCATGAGGAGCTGGTGCTGGTGGACGCAGGGGCGACCTCCAGCCTCCCCGGGGGCTAGGAAGGGAGGGCAGGGCCAGGCAGACCTAGGGTGAGGTAGGAGGACTGGCAAAAGGCCGGTATGGCCAAGGGAGAGCCACGTGGGGGCTGGAAGGGTGCGAGGTTCGGGCCCAGCCAAAGCGTGGGTGCCAGGTACGATGCCCACCAGGGCCGCGCAGCTTGTACTGAAGACCCCGGAGCAAAGGACGGGCTTGCCATGCTGAGATCTGGAAAGTAAAGAGAGGCACTTAACGGCATCATGCCAGCCTGCCAGATCTGTGCTCGTGCTCGCCCATCGTGAGCACTGCCCTCCTTCTAGAAGGTTCCTCACTAACGTGCACAAGGAATGAAGGGAATGGGGGATCCCGTCTCACAGCCCTCCATGTAATGGTGCCCTCAACCAACCCACTGCTCCCTGCCAGGCCCAGCCCTCAGCCCTGCGGCCCACCTCTGCCTGACCCCGGCCCTGCTCTCCTCCTGGCAGCTCAGGGATTCGGGCACTGCCTGGGCTCAGCCGGAGCAAACCCAGTGTCCCCCGGCACCCCACGCACCCTAGTCACCCCTCCCTCACTGCCCCCACCTCCTCAACCCTGCCAGCCCGGCCACACTGGGCTGCTCCTGGGCCCCCTTCCCAGAGACACCAGAGACCTGCAGGCCCTCCAGGCCCTCCGCCCACTCCACTACCCCTGCCTGCTCCCAGCTGCAGGCTGAGCTCTGCCCCTTTGCTCTTGGGCCATGTGTGTTTGAGGCCTTTCCTGAGCCAGGCCTTGGGTGGGCCCTGTTTCCCCCAGGTCACCCATGAACAGAGCGGACAGCATGTGCCCAGTTCACAGAGGGGACCCCCAAGGCGGGGTGTGGTGGGCACACACCAGTGAGCCAAGGGCTGGTGGTTCAGAGGCTTAGACATGCCATAGGCCCCATCGGAAGTGACAGGGCCTGAGGGAACCTCAGTGTAAGAGTGTGTGAGTGTGCGAGTGTGTGAGTGTGCGAGTGTGTGTGTGCGCAAGTGTGTGAGTGTGTGTGCGCAAGTGTGCGAGTGTGTGCACGAGTGTGCGAGTGCACGAGTGTGTGAGTGTGTGAGTGTGTGAGCAGGTGACCATGGGTATGAATGTGACAGTGACTATCTCTATCTCTGTCTCTGTTTCTGTGTATCTTTCCTTATCTCTGTGTCTGTCTCTGTCTCTAGCTCTCTCTGCCTCTCTCCATATCCCTGTGTCTCTGTCTCTATCTCTATCTTTCTCTCTGTAACTCTTAATCTCTAGCTCTCTCTGCCTCTGTCTCTCTGTAACTCTTAATCTGTATCTCTGTCTCTCTGTCTCTGTCTCTCTCTGTGTCTCTGTGTCTGTATGCCTCTGTGTCTCTGTTTCTCTCTGTCTCTGTTTCTCTGTAACAATCTCTGTCTCTGTTTCTCTCTGTGTCTCTGTTTCTCTGTCTCTCTCGCTCTGTCTCTGTCTCTCTGTGACTCTCTCTCTATCTCTGTTACTCTGTCTCTGTCTCTCTTTCTCTCTCTGCCTCTCTGTGACCCTGTCTTTCTCTCTGTCTCTGTCTATCTCTGTTACTCTGTCTCTGTCTCTGTGTCTCTCTGTCTCTCTTTCTCGGTTACTCTGTCTCTGTGTCTCTGTCTCTCCACACTGTGTTCCTAGTGAAGGAGAAGCCATGTACCTTCCTGCATGATCTATGCTCAGCTCACAACCACTCCATGATTGAGGACACCCCTCCTTCTAGAAGGTTCCCAGCTAACAGGTGCAGAAGGAGTGAAAATTGAAATAGGAGACCCCATCTTGAGACTCTCATGGAACGGTGCCCCTGGGCCGTGTCCCCACTTTGGGACACGGGATCTCAGTGTGAGGTTCGTGCTGCCTGACCCCGATCCCATCGATGTGTGGGCCCTTCCTCAGCCCAGGTGATTCCCTGTGGGCACGGGACCGGGCAGTGCTCCCCACGGCTGCTGGGCCCCAGGACCGGCCTCCAAGGCTGAACCGCAGCTCTGCCAACTCCACAGACAGCCAGCAGCTCACCCGACAGGGACCAAGATGACAAGGTGCCCAGGGCCACCCTGTGCGCCGGGACCCAGCTGCAGCCCCAGCAGGACAGGGGTGAGGGTGGGGGGCACAGTGGGACTCCTGAAGACAAACGGCCAGCGCCCTCAGTGAACTCAGTGCCGTGAGGAGCGTGTGCACAGGGTGTGGTGGGCACGTCCCCGTGACCCTGTGTGTGCTGTAGGGTGGCTGTGCCCGCTGCCCTCACCACCTGCTGCCCGGGGCCCAGCCTGCCTCGCTGGGGCTGGAGGGTGGATCCAGCAGGGACGGCATGACGCTCAGAGTCATCGTGTAGTGACAAGGACGGGGGCTGCTTTCAAAGCTCCCGAATGTTTTAGTGGGTCACAGTGAAGGTTCACCGGCCTCGGGGGACATGGCCTAGACTGGGCGTGGGTCCAGCCCCTCGGCAGTCAGTGGGTACATGGCATGTCCTCCTCCGTCCTCATCTGTCTGGTCCCCAGCCACACGCTCAGCCTGAGTTCCCGACCCACCCACACCCAGCAGCTCAGGCCCAAGTCCCTGTCCCCCAACCCACATCCCCTCACAGCAGGTGCTTCAGAGGGGCCTTGGAACGTGACCAGGGTGAGGGAGGTGCTGTGGGGACTGGGGACCACGCAAGGTGCCCGGCCCAGTGCCAGGGGGAGGCGGGTCAGGGCCCAGGTCTCCGAGACCCAGGCTGTGCGTGTTGGAAGTCCCAGTGTTGATGGGATCAGATGCCCACATCCTCATCCCCGCCTGGGGCCCCTTCTCCAGGAGCCCTGGGTTCACTCAGAGTCCAGCCAAGGTCCCCTCCCTGGCCAGAGGCCTCACTGGCTCGGTCACCCTCACCTCACGGCCCCCACCCCCTCACCTGTGCCAGTCTGGGCACTCTGGGCTGCTCCTGGCCCCCTTCCCACAGACACGGACCCGCAGGTTCTCCAGGCCCTGCAGGCCCTCCAGGCCCTCCGCCCACTCCACGGCTCCTGCCCCTGCCCCTGTCCTGTTGACCTCCCAGCGTCCATCCCTGTCCTCGGGCTGCACCCTGCTGGCTGTCCTGTTCTCTGACCATCCCCCACTGTCTAGTTCCTCCTGGGAGATCCGAGGCTGTCCCAGGCCTCAGCGCCCAGGGCTGGAGTCGCAGTGCCCAGGGGCCCGGGACCTCTTGCTCCTGCCTCTGGCGTGTTGTTACCCACCCCAGGCTCCCCAGCCCAATGTTCGGGGTCCCGTGTGGGTCTGTGGGTTTCTCTGAGGCTCAGAGGCCTGCCCTGTCTGGCACAGACAGGGAACAGGGTGAGGGCTGGGTGGTGGCCCAGTGACCTCAGGAGCCAAGCCTTGGAGGTGCAGATGGGCCCGAGCTGCCGTGCCCCCCACCCACAGAGAGGCCCGACTCTGTCCCAGCACCCGCTCGGCCGCTCCCAGCTGCAGGCTGAACTCTGCCTATTGGCTCCTGGGCCATGTGCCCAGGAGGTGTGAGTGTGTGAGTGTGTGTATAGGTGTACGGGTTGTGTGTGTTTGGGGCCTTTCCTGAGCCCAGTCTTGGGTGGGCCCTGTTTCCCCCAGGCCACCCACGAGCAGAGAGCTGTCAGCTTACAGAGGGGACCCCCGAGGCAGGGTTTGGTGGGCACACACCAGAGAGCCATGGGCTGGTGGGGGGTGAGTGAGTGTGTGAGGGTGTGAGCGTGTGAGCATGGGTATAAATGTGACAGTGACTTAGTGTGCGGGTGTGAGTGTGGGGGAGGGTGTGAATGTGGAAGTGTGTTTGTGAGTATATGAATGTGAGGGTTAGTGTGAGTGAGGGTGTGTGTAGGCATGTGGGTTGTGTGTATAGGAAGTGTGTGTGTTGTGTGTGTGTATAGCAGGTGTATGTGTTGTGAGTGTGTGCTAGTTGTATGCGTTGTATGTGTATAGGTGTATGGATTGTGTGTGTGTGAGTGGTGTATGGGTGTGTGTAGGAGTGTCTCGTGTATGTGTTTTGTGTGTGGTGTGGTGTATGTGTTGTGTGTGTGTGTGGCATATGGGTTGTATGTGTGTATAGGTGTATAGGTTGTGTGTGAGTTTATGGTATATGAGTTGTGTGTCTGAGTGTGTGTATAGGTGTATGGGTTGTGTGTGTGTGGTGCATGGATTATGTGTGTGTGGGTGGTGTATGGGTGTGTGTATGAGTATTTCATGTATGTATTGTGTGTGTGGTGTGGTGTATGTGCTGTGTGTGAGTGTGTGGTGTATGGGTTGTGTGTATGTGGTATATGGGTATGAGTGTATGTATAAGCATATGGGTTGTCTGTGTGTCGTGTATGGGTTGTGTGTGTGTGTGTGGTGTATGTGTTGTGTGTGACTCTGTGGTGTATGGTTTGTATGTGTGTGTAGGTGTATAGGTTGTGTGTAAGTTTATGGTATACAGGTTGTGTGTGTGTGTATAGGTGTAGGGGTTGTGTGTGAATGTGTGGTGTATGGGTTGTGTGTGAGTGTGTGGTTATGGCTTGTATGTGTTTGTGGCCTGTGGGTTGTGTATGAGTGTGTGGTGTATGAGCTGTGTGTGTGTATAGGTGTATGGGTTGAGTGTGAGTTTGTGGTATATGGGTTGTGTGTGTATATCGGTGAATGGGTTTTATGTGAGTGTGCAGTGTATGGGTTGTGTGTGAGTGGGTGTATGGCTTGTTTATGAGTGTGTGTATAGGTGTATGGGTTGTGTGTGAGTGTGTGGTTATGGCTTATGTGTGTTTGTGGCCTGTGGGTTGTGTGTGTGGTGTATTAGTCACGTGTGTGTATAGGTGTATGGGTTTTGTGTGAGTTTGTGGTATATGGATTGTGTGTGAGTGTGTGTATAGATGTATGGGTTGTGAGTGTGTTGTGTATGAGTTGTGTGAGTTTGTGTGTGTAGTGTATGGGTTGTGTGTGTGAATGTGTATAGGTATATTGTCTGTGTGTGTGTGGTTATGACCTGTGTGTGTTTGTGATCTACGGATTGTGTGGGTTGTGTGTGTGGTGTATGTGTTGTGTGTGAGTGTGTGGTGTATGGGTTGTGAGTGTGTGTGGCACATGGGTGTGTGTATAGGTGTATGGTTTGTGTGTGACCATATGGTAGATGGGTTGTGTGTGAGTGTGTGGTATATGGGTGTGTGAGTGTGTATAAATGTATGGGTTGTGTGTGGGGGGTATATAGATAGTGAGTGTGTGGTGTATAGGTTGTGTTAGTGTGTGGTGTATGATTTGTGTGATTGTGTATAGGTGTGTGGGTTGTGTGTGAGTGTGTGGTATATAGTTTGTGAGTGTGAATGTGTGGCATATAGTTTGTGAGTGTGACTGTGTGGTATATGGGTTGTGTGCATGTGGTATATGGGTGTGAGAGTGTGTATAGGTGTATGGTTTGTGTGTGTGTAGCATATAGTTTGTGGGTGTATGTGGTGTATGGGCATGTGAGTGTGTATAGGTATATGGGTTGTGTGTGTGGTATAAGGGTTGTGTGTGAGTGTGTGCTATATTAGTGTGTGTAGGTGTATGGGCTGTGTGTGTATTGGTGGTGGGTGTGTGAGTGTGTATAGGTGTAGGGGTTGTGTGTGAGTGTGTGGTGTATGGGTGTGTGAGTGAATAGATGCACAAGTTGTGTGTGTGGTATATGGGTGTATGGGTTATGTGTGAGTGTGTGGTATATAGTTTGTGGGTGTGAGTGTGCAGTGTATGGGTTGTGTGTGTGGTGTATAGGTGTGTGTATAGGTGTATGGGTTATGTGTGAGTGTGTGGTATGTGGGTTGTGTGTGTGTGCTATATTAGTGTGTGTGTAGGTGTATGGGCTGTGTGTGCATTGGTGGTGGGTGTGTGAGTGTGTGTATAGGTGTAGGGGTCGTGTGTGAGTGTGTGGTGTATGGGTTGTGTGTATGTGGTATATGGGTGTGATTGTGTATAAGTGTATGGGTTGTGTGAGTGTGTGGTATATAGTTTGTGTGTGTGGTGTATAGATTGTGTGTATGTGGTATATGGGTGTGTGAGTGTGTATAGGTGTATGGGTTATATGTGAGTGTGTCGTATATAGTTTGTGGGTGTGTGTAGTGTATGGATTGTGTGTGGTGTATGGGTGTGTGTGTAGGTGTATGGGTTGTGTGTGTGTGCTATATTAGTGTGTGTGTAGGTGTATGGGCTGTGTGTGTATTGGTGGTGGGTGTGTGAGTGTGTGTATAGGTGTAGGGGTTGTGTGTGAGTGTGTGGTATATAGTTTGTGGGTGTGTGTGGTGTATCGGTTGTGTGTATGTGGTATATGGTGTGTGTGTGTAGGTGTATGGGTTGTGTGTGCATGGTATATAGTTTGTAGGTGTGAGTGTGTATAGGTGTATGGTTGCTGTGAGGGTGTGTGGTATATAGTTTGTGAGTGTGAGTGTGTGGCGTATGAGTTGTGTGTGAATGTGTAGTGTATGCGTGTGTGAGTGTGTGGTATATAGTTTGTGAATGTCAGTGTGTGGTGTATGGGTCGTGTGTAGGTGTGTGGTGTATGGCTTGAGTGGGAGTGTGTGGGATGTGCCTGGATAAGTTTGTGAGTGTGAGTGTGTGGTTGTGGGTGTCTGTGTGTCTCCGCGTTTGTGTGGATAGGAGATATGTGGGTGTGAGTGTGTGTGCGAGGTGTGGTTGTGGGTGTGGGGATGCACTGTGTGTCCTCCCTGGGGGTGGCCCCTGAAAGTCGGGGCCTGAGCTGGGATGTCTCTGAGACTCTTCATGTCTCCCTCTGCCTCCATCTCTCTGCTTTGTGTCTGTCTCTGTCATCCCTGTCTCTGCCCCATCTCCCTCTGGGTCCTAGAATCTGTCCAAGTCTGGGGCCGCCTCCCGGAAAGCCCCCCAAGCGTTCATCAAGGGATGAATGGAGGAACAAAATGCAGTGCACACAGACGAGGAGGCTGAGTCACCAGAGCCTGCACCCTAGTCCTTCCCTGACTCCCCGGGTCAGGGCTCCAGGCCCCAAGCACCGCCTGGCTCCCTCCTGGGCTGGGGCCTGTATGGGGCTGGGAGTCTGGAGGCTCAGGCCTGCGGGGGGAGGTGTGAGCAAACCCGCCTGCACTGGGAGTCCCGCACAGGCCATCCCCGACACTCAGACATGCAGAGACATGCACAGAGACACACACACACAGACACACACAGACACGCACAGACACACACACACACACAGAAACGCACAGACACACACGGACATGCACACACACACACAGAAATGCACACATATAGAGACACACATATAGACACACATGCACGTGGATGCACAGACACACAGAGACACACACACACAGACACATAAAGACACACACAGACACACGGACATGCACAGACACACACATATAGACAGACATGCATGTGGATGCATAGACACACACGGACACACATAGAGACACACACACAGTCACACACAGACAGACACATAAAGACACACATAGAGACACACACACAGTCACACACACAGACAGACACATAAAGACACACACAGACATGCCAGCACACAGGCACCCCCTCCCAGGTCACGCTGGCCACTGTCCTGCCTCCCCTTTTCCTCCATGCTGGACCATAGCTGCCTGACCACAGCCCGGCCCACCTGCTCAGCCCTGTCAATGTGGACGAAGGCCTTGTCCTGGGGGTGACAATGAGCCAGGCCCACTGCACATTTGTCCACACCACACACCTGTCCACACCACACACCTGTCCACACCACACACCTGTCCGCATCACACACAACCGCACACCTACAGCTCATCCACAGCTCACTGCACACACGCTTGCACCTCACACACTCATGCTCACACTAACACACTGACGCACACATTCTCCCACCTGTTGCCAAGCTCACACTCACACGTGCACACGTGGCGTTGCTGGGCCAGGCTTTGGCACATGGGGTCAGGGAAGGCTCAGAGAGCGCAGGCCTTGGCCTCTTGGCTGCATACCCGGGTCTGTGGGGCAGAGGTCACAGATGCTGCCCCATGACACCACATGGGCCGCTGCAGGGCCTGGGAAAGGCGCCCCGCAGAGCCTGCGCTCGGGGCCAGCTCATGTCAGCACCGTGTGGACCACGTCCCAAGGACACCTGGGCCAGCCAGTGCTGGGGGCCGCCGCGAGTGTGTGCACACGCACGCCCATATGTGTTGTGTGTGTTTGCGTGCATGGGAGGGGGTCCCTGGGTGGGCCAGGGTCTGCCTCGAGAGCTGGAGTGGGAGGCCTGGGTCCCTCAGCTTTCCTCCAACCCAGCCTCACTTTTCCGCCGCTCTCAGCAATGCGTGGTCACCAGCCAGCCCTGGGCTTGGCCCTGGCGTGAGGCCTGAAGCAGGGTCCTGGGTCACGCTCAGGATGGGCACCTGGGCCTCCTGGGCCTCCTTGCCAAGGACCAGACTCAGCCTCAGCACCGCACACTCACCAGGGGTCACGCCCTGGGGCCCAGCCAGGACCCTCACTACCCCACTCAGGAGGCTGGACACAGCAGCAGGTGCGGGGGGCCGCAGCTCCCCCTCCCCCTCCCCCACCCCCGTCCAGTCTGAAAAACAAGACCTCGTGGGTACCGGGCCGCAGCTCCCACCCCCACCCCACCACACAGGCACAAACACATTCTTGCAAATATTTCTAAAAATGCTGAAAATGGGAACCACAGAACAGGTGGGACAGTGGTGTGGAAACCCCCACTCGCCCCCGAGACGGCGATTTGCATTGGGGGGATGGGGGGAAGGCTGGCACCCAGGCGTCTGGTTTGGAGGAATCCTGACTATTCACAGCCCCCAGCCACACCCCATGTCCAGGCCAATGCTGTGGCCAGGCCCAGAGTGACCAGGCCCCAGGGCACTTCCCAGAGGACTGCCTGGTGGAGGGGGCAACAAGTCGGGCCTTGCCCCAGGGGAGCTGGGCCAGGGAGGAGACCCCTAAGTGGAGACCCCAGGCATGGCCCCCAGGAACATGACTCCCAGCACCCTTGGAAGAGGACTTTGTGGGTCACCTGGGGACAGAGCCTCCTCAGTGCACCTGCGGGGCCCCTCACAGCCCACCTGTCACCAAACCTTTGTCCCCCTTGTGCCCAGGCTTGGCCAACCCAGGCCCATTCAGCCTGTAGACCCTAGGGGAGGTCGCCCAACCCTATCCCAGCCTCAGGACCCTCTGGGGTTGCCCCCACGAAACCACCCCAGTGCAGACCTGCCCAACCCCAGCCCTGCATCCTCAGTGGGCCACAGAGGGCCCCACAGGACCCCACCCCACACCCAGGGGCTGTCTGGGGCCCATCACCTCCGCAGCTGAGACCCTGGGAGTCGACACCCTGTACCTAGAATAAGGTGGACCGTGTGGGAGGACATTCTGACCATGTCCCAGTCAGGCAGGCCAGCGCCACCCCAGCCTCCTAGAGAAGGGGTCTGTGCCCACGCCCAACTCCCCAGTGGAACCTAAGCCCTCCAGGGAGGACTCAAGTTTGAGGGAGGGATCCCTGGGAAGACCCCCAGGGTGCAGCCTGGGTGACAGGGCTCAGGGGGCCCGTCCTGCACATACAACCTTCCACAAATATAGTCATGCACACCCCACAGAGACACACAGAACACACAAACACACAGAGACACACAGAAACACATAAACACACAGACACATGGACACACAGAGACAGAAATACACACAATACACACAGACACACTAACACACACACAGACACATAGACACACATACAGAGACAGACACACGCAAACAC
>NW_020257520.1:0-18704 GCF_003255815.1 Theropithecus gelada
GTACAGAACAGACCTACGTCAACAAGCTTCAGTAGAAAAAGGAGGTGGCAAATGTGATCCTTAGAAATGATTAGCTGCTAAGAAACCATTTTCTTCCATAACTTTCTCTTCACAGGAAAAATGTGGTATAAATCCAACTAAGTAAAGCTAATAAACTAATTTGAGCTTCTCCAGTCACCAGCAATAACAGTTCCAACATTTGTAACCACATTTGAATCTGTAACTGTTCTGATAACTGCCTCCAAAAGTCTTTATTTGTTTATATTAGTGATACTTCTGGAAAATTCTTTCAGTAAAAACCAGGCCCCAACAAGAGAAAAAAAAAGGCAAAAATAAAAAGCTTACATTATTGAAAACCAAGAGCTGAACTGATTCTTCAGGGTATGGGAGAATGTTCTTGAATTTTTAGATTTGTGCTCTTGCTTTACATTCAGTGTATATCACCAAGCTGTGCAGCACAGTTCTAGCCAAAGTTCAAGAGACTGTTCTGAAACTGGACATCTACGTCATACAGAGAATTGTTTAATTTGGAGTGGCAAGGTAGGCATAGAACGAGTATGTGTTGTGGGAGGCAAGGTGGCATGGGCTCATGCAGTTCATTCATTCATTCCTTCATTCCTTCATTCATTCATCTTTTTATGTGCCAGACACTCATCTAGTTGCTAAGAAATAAGACAGGTGACCAACATTTTCTCACTTCCGGCAGTTTCCAATCTAATATAAGTGCCATGACGGCTAACCCCTGAAGGATGGAATGATACATCCAGGAAAAGAGAAGCAGGTGTAGTATTTCAGGACAAGAAAAGTATATCATCAAAGATCAGTAAACCAAAGTAATCATTGAATAGCCAGAAGAAATTCAGTGTTGCTGTGGAGAGAGAAGGTACCAGGTAAGCAACGATCAGACCTTGAAGATTCTTATAGGCCCAGGTCAAAGTCTAAATTTATGCTCAGGGTAATGGGAAGTCACTGGTGAAACAGTGTAGCACAGTGAGAGTCCCAATTTTGGAATCAATTCCTGAGTTTGAAAACAATCTCTGCCCTTACTATCGTCTTAAACCATATGAAATTGACAATATTTAGCCACTTCTTACTTACAAAAATGGCAATCTTATATAGTTCAAACAAATAAAATTAAAAAAGAAGAAGAATCAATTCCTGTCTATGAAGTATTCAACTGAAGCCTGCTGAGGTCTCATTCATTACAACAGGGAGTGAGAGAGCCCATCAGAAGTCCAGCCAAAAGGGCCAGGCAGATCTGCTGACTCCTCTCAGAAAATGACACCTGCCTTTGCTGGTGGCGCAGGGAGGCTATGCTTATGCCTGGGTGAGGTACTGATTTCAGCTTTCACTCAGTATCCTCAGAGCCCACCTCCCCTGCAGTGCCTGTGCCTGCTTCTCCTGTCCCTGTTTTGGGTCAGAAAATGTATAACTCTGCAGAGCCTGCGGCTTGTGTCATCCCCCAGCTATCTGATCCTGCTGGAGGAATTCCTGGCAAACAAGGCCCATTGCACACACAGGCCTCTCTTTTCCTTTCTCTTGCTCATTCACTTTTTTTTTTTCCTTTGGCTCAGGAATCTGCCTCCTCTGGTAAGGCAGGGATGAGCTTTCTGAATTGTGTTTATTTGCTGGCACTCTGGTGTGAAAGCACTCCCCGTCAACTGCGTATTAATCTTGTCAGCAGTCTGTATCTATTTTCCTCTGCCTCCCTCCATTGGCCTAATTTATGGCTTTCCCTTCCCTTACTTTCTATTGTCACAATGACAAGGAGAGCTCTGCTTTGGGTGCTCAGGTCTGGGACAGCCACAAGACCTATCCTAATAAGATGAGAGGCAGAGTGATGCAAAATCCTGCAATTTGTGTTGCTGAGCTAAATTTAGATCAGGCCTTCCCTAGTTGATTATGTGCCACTAAGCCAAGTATTTATTGATGTCCCATAACATGCTACACATTTTGCTTAGTGCTATCAGCAAATAAAGAACTAGGAAGTCTGGCCCCATTTTCTAGTGGAGAAGGCATCTGGAACGACTGGCAAACAACACAATCAGAATGTGTCTTTTAATTGCAGAACCACAGATATTAACACCACAGACTTGAGTTGTTCGGACAAAATGAGTCTAAGTTCCAGTTCTAACAATTTCCATGTGTGCGACAATTTTTGTGTCCATTTGTGATAAACATATTAATTATCCTTCTCTAAACCTCAGTTTCCCCATCTCTAAAATCAGTGAAATAATATCGACGCCATAGAGCAGTTATGAGAATTACATGACAGAACGTAGTCTTAGCTCTTGTTTTAATGTGTTGCAAATACCAAGCCCTCAATATATGTGACAATTATTATTTTAAAAGGAGAATGAGAAAAATAAAAAGAGAAAAGGAAAGAATTACTGCTATAATTAGGAAACAGTTAATGTTGTTTTTGAAGCCCTGCTCACTTAACCTTGAGCCTTCTGTTAATATGGAGTTTTTTATATAATTAGAACCTTAACAACAAACTGTGTGTTTGAAATCTTGACAAAACCTCAAGTTGGGCAGCGTCATCCTGTCACTGCCCCGGAATTAGACTGGGACTCAGACATTTAGTGTGCCTAAATCCGTAAGTGCTGTCTTCAAGGACTGTGTATCTTGAGCTGGGACTTCTTTACGACTCGTGGCTAAAATGAGTCCTCACGAGCTAAGTCGGATTCCATGTCTGAACCAGTGCTGCTCTTAGTATCAAGGTCAACTCCTGGCTATTTTTCTAGTCATCTTCTGTGACCAAGGTCATAGTCACGGTGATGGTTAATACTGAGTGTCAACTGGATTGGATTGAAGAATACAAAGTATTGATCCTGGGTGTGTCTGTGAGGGTGTTGCCAAAGGAGATTAACATTTGAGTCAGTGGACTGGGAAAGACAGACCCACCCTCAATCTGGTGGGCACAATCTAATCATCTGTCAACAAATATAAAGCAAGCAGAAAACCGTGAAAAGACCAGACTGGCCTAGCCTCCCAGCCTACATCTTTCTCCCATGCTGGATGCTTCCTGCCCTCAAACATCAGACTCCAAATTCTTCAGTTTTGAGAATCACACTGGCTCTCCTTGCTCCTCAAGCTTGCAGACAGGCTATTGTGGGACCTTGTGATTATGTAAGTTAATACTTAATAAACTCATATATATATATATATATAAAGTATATATATATATAAAGTATATATATAAAGTATATATATATAAAAAGTATATATATATATATATAAAAAGTATATATATATATATAAAGAATATATATATATATAGCCTTTCAGTTCTGTTCCTCTAGGGACCTCTAACTAATACAGCCCTGAATTAGACTCAGCCCAATATGCTGTGAGTGCTTAGCTTGGACTGCAGAAAAAGGGGACCCTAATGAGTTCCAGAAGAAAGCTTTGGCACACAGTATCTCCCTTGATGGGCCCTAAGCCCCTTTCCAAGGACCTGGTCTTCCATTCCTCCCAAGTTGCAATTTCAAACTGAGGTGTATGATTTCTCTGTGGAATTACCCTTTATCTGAATGTTTTTATGAAATTCTAAGAGACCATAGGAATCTGGAAAGTCTCTGGATTCTGATAGTTCTTAATTTAAAATTTGAAAGCAATCCCGAAACTCACTCTGACACGCTCATGTACGAGGAGGACAGAGGGAATGAGACAGATGGTTAACCTACGCAAAGCTTGCTTACCTCTCTGGCCTTTCACAGAATATCCCTCTTGCTTTTCACATGTTCCACCCTGACCTGGCTGATGCTAACTCATCCTTCAGGTCACAGCACAGATGTATTTTAGTCGAGGAAGCCCTTGCTGACCTTCCAAACCTGCCCACCTGAGCATGGACTTCCCTGGACATGATTGAAGTGAGGAACTATTGCAGTTTGTTTGTCTGCATATTGTACCTTTAGCATTAATCTCAGGTTGCTCCTAACTTGTATTGGAGTTTTTCTGTCATCCTGAGAAGTCTCATTCTGATTTCTAGTCAAAATTTTACTCTTGAAAAGTATAATTATTTTTCAGTCCAGTTTCCACTCATGGCTAGGACTCACTTTTGACAAAGACAATTAAGAGGTAAGATATATGATTTTTTGGATGTTGTTGGAAAAAAGCATTTGAGAAATAAGTAGCACCCAAATTCAAAAGTAAATCACTGTTCAAAAAAGAGCTTTTAGTAACAGATCTGTCTCTCTTTCTGTGTGTCTCTCTCATATGCACAAAAGCAACACACACAAACACACACACACACACAGAGTGGCAAATTAGAAGCTGAAAGACATCACAGGAAAAATAGAGACAGACATCTAGTTCCAAACTTACTAATTTTATGCCCCTCAGCAAGTAATTTGATCATACTGTTTCTCAATCCCATCATCTATAAAATTGGGGTAATCATGCCTATCTGATAGGATTGTTAAGAAGATTACGAATAATATCTGTAAAGCACCTCACACACAGTAGGCACTCAATAAAAGGCAATGATGATGATGATGATGATGTCTGACACTCACATGAAAGGAGTAGAGGGAACACTGAGTACCCTGGCAAAACAAACCCATTACAGCCTACGGGGAAATCCCAGGCTGGGACATGAGGTAAGTGAAAGCTCTGGATTCCTGAGATGGTAACGTGCAAACACCATGGAGACATCTGATTACATGACTTAGCACTGATTTGTGGAACTTGCAGACTGTCCAGAACTTGGGGGCCTTTTCCAGTCCCGGGCATAGCTGGCTGCGAGTGTTGACGGAAGCCTCTGCACAGTGACACTTCAGAAAGCAAACTGGCCTTGGCTGCTTCTTTGTACGTAGTAATTGAGACATACCCAAGGGGTTCGCAGCTCCAACCAAATACTTTAGTATACTCCATTTTGTCCATTTGTGTTTCTAAAACTGGTGGCTTCCTCGCTGAGGATGTAGCAACACTTTCTCCTTCAAACCCTCAACCCTGTGAGTTGTTGGCCCGCAGAAGTTCTAACCCACAAAGACAGACAGTCTCTGTCCTTTTCCTCCCCTCAGCTAGGATCCCTAGAGACCTCAGATAGGATCCTTCTATGTCTGAGATCTTCTCTCTCAATTTCTTATGACCTCCAGGAGTTACCCAGGCCCAGCTAATTTTTATCCATTCTACTGCATATTTTACCTATATAAATATTGACAGAATTGAAATCAGAGTATATGTACAAATTTCCATCCTGCTTTTTTCATTTAACATGTTAGTTGGTGAGCATCTTGCATCTTTTAACATTTTTGGTACATGTTATTTTTAGGACAGCATAATATCTCATCACATGAAGGATCAAAATCTACTCAATGTTTCTCTCCTATTGAATATCTGTCTAGATTGCCACTCCTCCTCTTTTTTTTGCTAATATATTTAACAAAGTTTCTGCAGAGAAAGTAAGGGTGATGAAATACATGCAGATGTGTAAGCACCAAATGGGAGAGGATTTCTTAAGGAAGATAATGGAAAGTATTGAGTGCCCTGATTTTACCGCCCTGTTATAAGAACTGGGGGTCATTTCATGAAGTAAAAGCACTCAAGCAATTAAAATAATTAAATAAGTCAAGTTTGTGTGAGTCGGTTGGTGTGATTTGCTCTCACCAGGGAAGTTCAAGTCAAGCACTGTACTATAGTTTAAAAACAACGGAGTCATTTAAAGACCATTCCTTGCATTCATCTCAGGTCAACAGAGGATAAAGATCAGAGTAATCAGGGCTGAGGTTTCAGAACATGATGTGATTACGATGGTGTTCACCCTGTCATGTACAGCCTTCTCAGCTGGCATTGGGTGTTGCGAAATTCCCTTCCTCAGGCATGTGGAACCTTCACCACATGAGAGATTGGTGGGGACATCCCTAAAGCCTGACCTGTTACTCTGTGTTCTCTTAAAAGCAGCATGGATTTCAATGAGCTCTTTTCCATCAAGAGAAGGAAAGCCGTTCCCAGCCATGCCCCTGCCAAGGGCCACAAGGTACTCAGTGGGGTAAATCACAAAGTCTGGTGTATGGTTTAGAAGAGACTTGTGCTAAATTCCTTAAAAAAATTTGGAGTGATTCCAGCCCAGAACTCTCCTGCCAGGAGTAATGGGAGACAATAAAAAAATTAAGTCTGCTAATCCTACCTAGAACTGCCCACGACTACTTTGGGCTGGGGACACACATGCTCAGCCTTCAGAGATGCATATGGGTGCATTTTGTTAATCCCCATCACTGCGTGTCAGGGATAACTGATCTATGACTAAAAATAGTGTGAGGACAGCAATACCAACCATTTGGGGCTGAACTGAGGACACAGTGGAAAACTTGACGGCAACACAGTAGAACCTTCCTGGCCCCAGGCCACAGGCTCAAGGGCAAGAGTCCAGGTTCATCTGCTGAGGAGCGTGATTAACAGACTCACCTTCCAAGAGTGGGCTCCAATGGTGATGATCTTCTAACACTACCGGGCACCTTCTGAGTGTAGGGTAAAGTGATAGGAGCTAGGCATGGCATGGTGTAAGACCTAGTTCTTCTCTGGAAAAAACCTACAACTGAGTGATACTTAAGAAGCATACAGAAAATAAAATAAAAATGATTCTGCTTCACTTCACCGATTTCAGTATGAAACTTTGTCTCCACCACCTACATGAACAGGGAAAGAAATCCAGACTGTAAAAACAGAGGTCCATGCCCATTCTTGGCCCTGGTATAATTCTTTGGGTGGGAGGGAGGGACCTTGGGCAGAAAGAAGCCTCAAGGTCACATTTGCCCATTTGTTCAAGTTAGTTACATGTACTTAGTGCCAAAATTTACTGATAATGTTTTCTGTATAATTATAGAATCATTGAATCTCAGTGTTTTTCCACTATGTAATTATGATATGTCTATTGATATAGGTTGGATGTTGTCCTTCCAAGTCTCAAGATGAGATATAATCCCCGTTGTTGGAGGTGAGGCCTGATAGAAGGTGTTTGGATCATGGTGCAGATCTCTCATGAATGGTTTAGTGCCATCCCCTTAGTGCTGCCCTTGTGATAGTGAGTGAGTTCTCGAGAGACCTAATTGTTTAAAAGTATGTGGTACCTCCTCTCGCACTCTCTATTGCCCCTGCTTCTGCCGTGTGAGATGCCTGCTCCCTCTTTGCCTTCCGCCATGACATTGTAGCACCACAAGAACATCCTAACACGCCTACTATGTGTCAGATGTGGTGCAAAGAACATTTTTAAGATTGCCTTAAAAGCTTGTTATAGTGATCTTGCCCAAAATGTATTTAATGAAAGAATAGTTCTTGGGAAAACTGCTAGGTATTCTCAAGAAAGAGCCTCATGCCATATTCCATTAGAGTCGCAATTGGTGACCACAATACAGAGTCACATTGAGACATCCCTTATCCTACTCAGAGTTCCAGACATAATTGATAGTGACAAAGGCACTCATTTTACTCCTTAGCATATAAAATCCTAGGCTGTTGGACAAGACATTCAATGGAGCTTTTACCTCCCTTGATGGCCTCAGGTTGCAGGCCTCATAGAGTTACATAATAGCTTACTTAAACAAGTTCAAATTCAATTAAATAAAAAACGTCATATTTCAATCATCAGTCAACGATTAGGGATTAATTATAACAAAGAATATAACTCCATTATTTTTTATTTTACTAGTGACAGCTTTTAAGCGTCACCCTTGCCTTTCTCCTGGTGTCTGTTATCCGGGCAAGCAGAAAAGAAAGCTTAGGTGCTTCCTCCCTTCAGCACCCATGGGAGGTTCAAACTAGACAAGTCCCTACTTGAATGCAGGGACCCTTCTCTGGGCCCCACCCCATCACCCACCTATTTTACCTATGAGAGTTTACCTACAAAGGCACTTAAAACAGCTTCTAGCCCACAGTACAGTGAGTGGTATATAGGCATTAGTCATCATGATTATTGGAATTGCTGTCCTTGTTGATGGTTTTATTGTGAGAGAAGAGTACTGGCTATCCCCTGACTTGTGGCTTTCACTTCAACTTTGTGCCATTCCTGGAAAGCACACAATATGACTGACTTTTCCAACTTCTGCTTTTCCCTGAAGATTAATCCCTTATATTAGATATGGCTGGTTATTCAATCTTCTAGTGGACAATAAATTACTAAATCCCTTGGGGGAAAAGGCCTAACTTTATGTCAGCCACTCTGTGAAGCTTTTCCTAACTTTTCCATGTGGAGTTCATCACAAGCACCTCCTTTAATATGGTCCTACGCCCCTGCTCTATCAGAACATTTGCCACTCTGTGCTGGAGTCTTTATGTACTGGTCTCTTGTCCCCACCAACCTGTGAGCTCCTTAGGGAAGGAACTATGCTGGCTTATCTCTGAATGCTTTTCCATTTTTTTCACTGTGGAGAAAAGCAAAGGGAACAAAGCAAAAATATCCCTTTTATGCATGCTGAAATTAAAAGTTTTGATATCTCTCTCTCTTGCTCTCCTGTGTGTGTGTGTGTGTGTGTGCGCGCGCGTGTGTGTGTATTTCCTGATGAAAATATTCATCGAACAATTAAATCAGGCTGGGGTTTGGAAACAGGTCAGGTCTAGAAATAATGATTTAATGGTCATTTTTTTTTTTTTTTTGCACACTGCTTTTAGAAATAATAGGAGTAGAAAAGGTCACCGGCGATGAGATTTCAGAGAGAGAGGAGGAGAGGGTAAGAGGAGTCTGGAGTTCCCAAATGCTTGCCCCTTATCTCTGCAGATAGAGCAAATTGTTCCTTCTTTGCATCTCTAACAGATTCAAGCCCTTTCTAAGCTCTGGGGCCAATTTTGACCTTAGGGACATTTAAGCAACTCTGAATCCTTTCTAACCATTCATTCATCTCTGCAGCTAATCCCGGATATGAACCAGTCCTGGGAAGTGTGTCTCTCTTGCCTTGTTCTCCAGGGTCTCATTATGTATGATAATCTTTCTAGAATCTTAATTCAACTTTGTCTTGGCCATGAGGTGCAAATTAGTCATGATGAGTGTGCAGGGTTGAGATAAGAGTGATTAAATGGGACTGGGGTGGACGGGTGATCCAAAACAAAAATAAAATCTGAACAGGATGCCAAAGCTTCATACATGAATCAAAAACAAAGGAATGAGTATGGAAAGCAATGGCTAATATTAGTTCCTGAGCTGTCACAACAAAAGGAACAGAGCACAAATGTAAGCACATGTGGGATCTCCTAAAGTCAAGAGCCAGAAGAATGTGCCAGTATTAATAAAATGTGAGAAACAAGGCACTCATATACCCTGCTAGAGGAAATGGTATCAACCGCCTTGGATAGAATTAGGAAATATGTATGTGTATATATATATACTTTTTTTTTTTTTTTGAGACAGAATCTGGCTCTGTCACCCAGGCTGGAGTGCAGTGGCGTGATCTCAGCTCACTGAAGCCTTCACCTCCTGGGCTCAAGTGATTCTCCTGCCTCAGCCTCCCAGGTAGCTGGGATTACAGGTATCACCACACCTGGCTGATTTTTGTATTTTTAGTAGAGACGGGGTTTCATCATGTTGGCCAGGCTTGTCTCAAACTCCTGACCTCAAGTAATCTTCCTGCCTTGGCCTACCAAAGTGTTGTGTTGGGGTTACAGGCATGAGCCTCTGTGCCCACCAAGGAAATATATTTCAAAAGCCCTGACGATGTATATACTCCTTAATTTTGTCATTCCACATCTAACCACTTAATGTAAGAAAATAATCTTTAGCATGGATGTTAATTTACAGAAATATCCATAGAAGATAGAATGGAGAAGAAAATGAAGTCAATTGCTAAATTATGTAAGAAGATAGATGGGTCACTAGATAATATTAGGAGCTTGGAACATTCCTCCTGAACATATCCTCATACCTTTTTTCCTTGCTTCCTTTAAGTCTGCTCAAATATGTCGCCCTTTCAATGTGGCCTTCCCTAAACACTCTCACCTCCCATCCCTCCACCCTGTTCCTCTTTGCTATTTCATTCTTGTCTATAGCACTTATAGAACACTTTCTATAGCTCTTTCAAACACACTATAGAAACTAACTTATTTTGTCTCTCTGTCTGAATGGTAATCTCTACAAGAAAAAGGATTCTTGGTCTGTTTTGTTCACTGCTGCATTCCCAAAGCCTATGAGAGTAAGGGCACACAGGGCATAGTTGTTCCAAGGTTCTTTGGGGGGGAAATGTGGAAAAGAAAAGTCTGCCTCCTGGGCGGAATTTGTGAGTGCAGGCTGTGTCACAGTTTTGGAGGTGGGGAAGACAGGCAGGGAATGGGTTGAGAAAAATTTGCCCACCAGTGGCTCTATAAAAGGGATAGGGCCCTCCCTCTTTCTGCCTCAACAACCCAAACACACAAATAATAGCCAGGTTTGCAAGGGTTTGGCAGATGAGTGACTGTTACCCAAGTGAACAGATTTTGCTAGTGTCTCCTGCCACACTTCTCCCTTCCGTCTCGAACTCTTTCACCTACAACTCCCTCCTCCCAACTCTTCTCAGCTTTTGCTGCTTATTCCTCTATCTCACAGGTTTCGCACAGAACCAAGAGGCAGTCTCTCCTCTAGTAAGTTTCCCAAATCATATGCCCATGTAAATTATGATTCCAAGGCTAAAGTTTTGCTAAAATCTTGGTGAACAACTGTTGGGTTTCTGTAGAAGAAATTTCATCAACACATGTAGGGAAATAATCCCCATGTAGAGGAAGCTCAGTTGGTTGATTATTCTTTCTTGTCTTTTATTCTTCCTATTTGGTTGTGGAGGCAAGAATAGCTTTGAGGTAAGCGTTGGCAGCTTTGATAGAAACAGAGGTCCCTAGGGCCCAGTTGTTCTTGCATGCCAAGAAAACTAAGGTGTTGACCTTCCAGAAGGATCTAACAGAGCCCTGGTTAATCCATCTCATTCTGGCATCAGGAGAGTGAAATAACCAGACCTTAAACCATGTGTCAGCCATCTCACCAGTAAACTTAGATCAACCATTCAATCACCCATGGCTTTGTGATTGTTCATCACAGAATGCCTGTAAAGTAATGTCATTTACACTTCTGGGGTCAATCAAATCAGGCATACCATAAGTGCAGTGACAGGTTAAGTTTCCAGGATAGTGACATCAATGATACAACTCCCAAATTCAGTTTACCTATTGTACTTCTAAACTATTAAAAGGCACAGAGGAGCCAAGATGGTCAGTTTGATGTGCAAATTGCCTGGACAAAAGTGGAATTTTACAGCTCTGGATAATGTCATATTGTGTTATCCTGTCATCAAAATTGGTCCCAGAGAACAGCACATCAGGATGTGTCAGTGCTGTATGTAAGATGACTGCCAGCTGCCCAAGTTTAAAAAGTAAGATGAAACATTTTTCTAAGAATAGCGCTTTACACCTTCTTCGGGCTTTCCATCAGGAAAAATCTCAACACATTTGACTAATTTAATTATTTATCTTTAATTCTGTTTTTGTACCAGATTTCATAAAAAAAGGAAATGAACATTTATTATTTTCCTTGTACCAGTGTGGTGGCTATTTGACAAATGTAACAGAATGCTAAAATGGAATTTAATGCTGAAAGACTCTATTTGTCAGGATTCTCCAGAGAAACAGAACCCATACGACACACACACATGCACACACACACACACACACACACACGATGTAGTATAAGGAATTGACTCTTGCAATTATGGAGGCTGAGAAATCCCACAATGTGCTGTCCGCAAGCTAGAAACCCGAGAAAGCCAGTGGTATAGCTCTGAGAACCAGAGGCCTAATAGTGTACGTCTCAGTTAAGGGCGGGAGAATACTGATGTCCTAGCTCAACAGTTGGAAAAATAACAAATTCTCCTTTTCTCTGACTGTTTGTTTTATTCGGGCCCTCAAAGAATTAAATGATGCCCAGCATATTAAGGAGGGCCATCTGCTTTACTTAGTCCACCAAATGAAGTGCTGATCTCATCCAGAAACATCCTTATAGACACACCCAGAAATAATGTTGAATCTGGGCATTTTGTCAAGTTGACACAAAAAGTTAACCATCATAAACATCAAGAAAAAACTGATTCCACAAATTTGCACAACTTTCAAAGGAAATGATCAAAATCTCACGTGGAACTCACTCACTCACTTGCATGAGGTACATAAACAGTCAAGAGATGTATATTTGAAGAAAATTTATTTGGAGAGAGCTGTGCTATGTGTCTCCCATCCCACTCTTCCAAGGGAGAGATAGGTGAAGGTACCACTGCCTAAGCCCAAATCTGAAAAGAGAGGCTTTTAAGGGACCAATATGAGGTCTTAACAGAAGTCCTTGGAACTTAGGGGGATATAATAGTTTAGTGTCTGAGCCACATCTGAGGAATATAAATAAACAAAAGCTGGCTGAAACTGAATAGAGGGCTCTAGCATGAGAATCGACTACACTCCTAGAGTCAAGAGGAAAGAACTGTGCGTTTTCTGTGAACCAGATGATTGGAAAGGACTGCTTGGAGGGCACATCAGACCTCAGCAGGAGGGAAGCTGGAGGTGGATTACTGGATACCTGGATATTATGCAAGAAAGCAAATAGTAATGCATGCCAGACAAACTTTAGGTGAGAGAATCCTAGTGATAGCCGAGGGTGGGGTCATCAAAGAATTTCCAAAAGCATCCAGATAAGGAAGAATCAGGTCCCCAGACTGCCAACTTGGAGCCACACCATCATTCCTACTCCTTTCACCTCTGCCTTCTTCCATCTGCTCTAACCCTGGGGAAACCAGAAGCACTAGTTGGAGAAGAAGAAGGCTAGCTACATGAGGAAAGAGAAAAGCAGTCAATTGCACCTCCCTTCTGGAACTGACTGCATACTTCCTGCTCAAAGAGGACCTAGAGGCAGGAGGGTACAAGCATCAAGTTTAAATAAAGTTCTACCATTTTAATTCCTGAATTGAAACTGTATTTGTGATTCTAAAGGATTTAGCAGATGTACTACCTAAGAGTGACGAGAGAAGTAATGAGACCTGGAAGGCTGAATAATGGCCTCCCAAAGATGTCCACATCTTAAGCCTTGGAACCTGTGAATATGTTACTTGAATGGCAAAAGAGACTTTGTAGATGCAATGTAGTCAAGAATTTTGACTTGGAGAAATTATCCTGGATTAACAAGGATGGCCCAATATAATTGCTATGGTCCTCATGAAAGTTATGTAGAAGGGTCAGAGACACAGAAGGCAATGTGATTGCAGAAGAAGAGGGACAGCAAGAGGTGGAAAGATGCTATGCTGCTGGATTTGAAGATGGAGGATGGGACCACAAGCCAAGGAATTTATGCAGCCTCTAGATGCTAGGAAAGGGCTAGGAAACAGATTTTCTCCTAGAACCTCCAAAAGGAACACACCCCTGCAGACTTATTTTAGGACTTCTGACCTCCAGAACTATAAGATAATACATATGTGCTATTTTAAGCCACCATATGTGTGGTAAGTTTTTAAAGCAGCAATAGTAAACTAATACATGGAATTTGCTCAAGTTTTCTTGAAGATGCAAGGGAGAAGCCTCATTGACTAAAATTAAATGTACAGGAAGAAACAAAGACTGTCTTGTGATTTTGTATCTCACAAGGCAAGTTTATTTTGTGTAATAGTTACACTTTGTCATCTCCATTAGTATTCACAATAATTTTGTAATTAGCTATTATAGTTCTCATTTTTAAATGAAGAAACTGAACATCAGAAGTTAAGAAACTTGCCTAAGGTGACACAGTAGGCAAGTGAGACCAAAATAGGGAAAGAGCCTGCAGTACTGGTGGTGCCTTAGCTGGTACAAGCACTCTCTCATCAACCTGGCTCCAAAGCCCATCCCTTTGTCATTGCACTATGCCATCTTTTAGATGCGTTATTCTCGTTTTCACATGGGTCACAAGCTATGAAACACTTTCCATAAGTCTGGTGCCTCCTAAGTGTCCTATTTTTCCTGAGAAGATTCAATGCCTGGTTCCTCCTATTTAACTTTCCTAACACCTTGATCTTGGTGTCTCAAGTCAAATTCTAGCTCTGATGTCTTGTGACTAGACTGGATTTTCCAGGATCCTTCCCTGACTCAATCTTTCTCAAAAGAACTTTATCATTTAGATCATCATCTAGGCCTGCTTCCTGCTTCTCTTGATTTCTAATTTCTCTTAATGCTACCACCATTGTCACAGTCTTAAAAGCTCAAAGGTTTGGAATTATATTAGTACTTCTATTTATAGCATCCTTTAAGCCCATGGTTGCCATGGGAAGTATATTGTCCCCTGGGATATTGACCCTACTCCTGCCCAGTCCCACTTCTAGCCAAGGTGGAACAAACACTGGACACCAGTCAACATGGGACAGCGATCTCTAAGAGATTGGAGGCAAATAATTTCTACAATTGCCCCAGTATATGGTCTGGGAGAATTTCCAGGCCATAGTATAAGACGGGAAGCCTAGTTGGAAGCTAGCAGACTCCTGAACTGAGAAAACAGAACTAGCAGTATGAGGAGGTCAAAGCAACTAGAGTTCACAGGGCAGAGAAAACAGCTATACAGCAGAGAAGCTCCAAGAACTGCAGAGGATCCCCTCAACTATTCAGCAGTGTACTGATTAGTACATGTGTGAGGAAACTATCTGAGATCAAGAAACTACTCAAAAGGAGCAGTGGGAGCAAGCACTGGAAGTCACAAAGGGCTGTGAATGGTCCATATTCTCACAAGCCAGAGTAGAAAAATGTCATAATTCACAAGCATTGAGTAGGACACTCAGAAGTTTATTGCCTCAAAACTTTGTGTTGTTCTTTACAGACAAGATTAAAAAGCCAGCCTTGAGGGAATCAAACGGTTTCCAAACAACTTGTGTCCAGGAGGAAAGTGCAAGAATATTTATTGGGATATAAAAGTATTCAGCACTTAACAAGGTAAAATTCACAAGGTTTTGCATCTCATTAAAAATTACCAGATATGTAAAGAAGCACAAAAATATAAAAACCAATCCAAAATTTTTACAAATGGCAACATTAGCAGAGGCCTTTAATCAGTTATTAGAATTTTTTCCATATGTTTGAAAAGTTAAGTAACGATATAGAAGATATATATTTTTTAAAGATAAAACTCAAACTTATTTTTTGTTTGTTTTGGGGTTTTTTGGTTTGTTGTTGTTTGTTTGTTTGAGAAAGGGTGTCACTCTGTCACCCAGGCTGAAGTGCAGTGGCACAATCATAGTTTGCTGCAGCCTCAACCTCTCTGACTCGAGCAATCCTGTCACCTCAGCCTCCTGAGTAGCTGGGACTACAGGGATATACCACCATGCCCAGATAACTTTTGTATTTTTTGTAGAGTCCGGGTTTCACCATGTTGCCTGGGCTATTCTTGAACTCCTGGGCTCAAGCCATCCACATACCTCAGCCTCCCAAAGTGCTGGCATTAAAGGTATGAGCCACTATGCTTGACCTCCAAATCAAACTTTCAGAGATGAAAAAAATACTAAAATGAAAAATACACTGGATGGAATTAGCAGCAGATTAGAAATCTCATAAGGAAACATCAGTGAACTTGACAAAAAAAAAGCAATATTAACTGTCCAGAATGAAACAGAAAAAAAATGAACAGAATATCAGTGATCTGTGAGGCAACTTCAAATGGTTCCATATATAGATGCTTCTTGACTTACAGCGGTGTTATATTCCAGTAAACCCATTGTTAAGTTGAAAATATTGTAAGTCATTACTGCATTTAATATGCCTAAACTTCTGAATATCATATCTTAGCCTAGCCTACCTTAAATGTGCTCGAAACATTTATATTAGCCTACAGTTGGGCAAAAGCTTATAACACAAAGCCTATTTTATAATAAAATGTTAAATATTACATGTAACTTACTAAATACTGCACTGCAAGTGAAAAACAGAATAGTAATATAAGTACTCAAGTATAGTTTCTATGTAACATTTCTGCACCATTGTAAAGTTGAAAAATAGTCAAAGCATTGTTGAGTCTAGCACTGTCTGTTTATATAATGCAGTACAAGGAAAGTCTGGAGAATGCTGGATATGCTCATGATCTTAATTGTAGTGATGGGTTGATGGCTGTATACATGTATCGAAACATTTCAAATTGAACATTTTAAATGTGTGCATCTTATTATATGTCAAGTATACCTCAATAAAGCTGAAATAGGGCAAAAAGGTATATTAAAATATATGTTCAACAATAGTCCTTCTGTCTCCTCCTTTCCCTGCCCTATGCTCTCTCCCTCAGCCACCCCATCTCTGGATTGACAGCTCAGTCTGAGCTGTGTACTGGCTCTCTTCCCAGTGTTTTCCCCATAGGGGATCCCTTTCTTAGTAACTATCTCCATTCAGCTGCAGCAGCAGGGACCTGGCCAGGGACAAATTGAACCTTCTTCACCATGCTGCTATGAATACAAAATGAAAATCGATCGTAAAATCGTCAGAGAAGATGAAGTTGTTTCAAAAGTCATTACAAAGTACTACAAGCATCATAAATCATTTTGAAAAGACAAGTCAATCTGGTGAATTAGCATTTCTGTGAATTAGCCATTTGGCAAATCGGTTTTCAGGGAATTGTCTTTTGGTAAATTAACTAGAACTCCCTGGCACCATATCCTTCTTTTACTGAGGGAAATAGATGGGCTAAAAAGAGTATTAATCTTACATGAATTACCATAAGAATCTGTATGACCCTCCTAGAAGACAGACTTTGCATTTGCCAAAGAAGTTAATATGTTATTATTTGCAAGATTCTCTTGCCTGGAATTTACATTTTATTGATTTATAAGGTTTTTATCTTTAGAGTTGTGGCTGGAGAGTCAAGTAAAGTACTAGAAGAATTCATAATTCAATGGAATGGTACTAGAGTTATCACCAGAGCTAACTGGTAAAAGCACCAAAATGTATTTAGAATTGTGACTAGAATTGATCAAGAAGATGAGAAGTGAACATTAAAGTATGCATTAAAGACATACATTCATTGAAAACAGTCTAAATGGTGGTTTCTATAATTCTGTCTGCCTCAATCGGGTGAAAAACTTTGAGTATGTTCGCAGAACTAGAGAGAAGGGTAAATTAACTGGATAAAAGATGTGACATCTATCCAATCTAGGGATACACATTTAGAGTCTTTGTTGACATAGGAACCATAAAGTAGGCCCAACAAGCCATCAGCACCTCCGGCAGCATCATGTCGCATGGTGTAATACTACAGAGGTCCTATGTACTGGTCTGCCTAAAAAATAACTGCAACCTGGCCTCATATATTTCCACTCAGTAATTGCAAATCTCCCAAGATGGTAAAACATCCAAAGTGTGTTATTGATCATCTGTGGCACCAACAGAATTATCCTAGATATTTAAAACCCCATATCACATATTCTTGTCTTGGATTCTTAACCTCTGCTTGAATGAGACCTCTGCTTGCTTAAGATAGAAAAAACATTCCTCATCATAATGAAAGTGCTTTTCAGTCCTGAGAAAGATTAGAATTTAATATACTAATGATGAAGTAAATCAACACATACTACAGTATTTTTAAATATTTTTAGGAATAATATTATATACGTTTGTTACTTAATACATCTTTAATGTCCAAAAAAGTCTGACATATTAGTCAAACAAAAATCCAGTTACATAGTAAAGGAGTAGTGCCTTTCATAATAACTGTTCACACTGCTTTAGACGGTTTGCAAAAGGAAGCACAAGTCTTTTTTAACTTTTGATAGAATGGTAGATTAAAGATGGTTTGTGCTATGTTATTGCTTTATTCTTCTGCCAGGAGATTTTTGGGTCTCACACAGCTAACAACATTTTAAACCTAATTGAAGAAATAGTGATAGATTGGAAAAATGTCATACAATTATTATTGTCAATGGAACTATCAAGATGAGGCATATTAAGAATCACAAGCATAAGACATTTATTCACACATTTCAACGGAGTGTTCCAAAGAAATTACAGCATAGCGTAATATAGCAGAATCACAGGCTGATCCAGTAAAACAGAGAGCCACTATCATCAGCCAATTGACTTTATCTTGTAATATAAACAATGTTTAGAGAAGATGAAATCATAGCTAGTTCACGTTAAAAAACTGTTCTAACAATGACAACAACAAATAGCCTGAACCTCATAATTTGTAGATGGCAATATTAGGTAGTAAAACTTAGCAAAAACAATGATTGCTAAAAGAAAGTAGTTTACTGAAACCTGCTGCAAAGTAATCAACTGAAACGGCTTGAGCATTCGTTGTTTCTCTCATGAATCCTGCAGTAAAGAACCTCCTATTGCTCAATTACACTGATGATTTTATTTATTTATTTTTTTTTGTTTTCTTTTTTTTTTTTTTAATTTATTTATTATTATTATACTTTAAGTTGTAGGGTACATGTGCATAACGTGCAGGTTTGTTACATATGTATACTTGTGCCATGTTGGTCTACTGCACCCATCAACTCGTCATTTACATCAGGTATAACTCCCAATGCAATCCCTCCCCCCTCCCCCCTCCCCATGATAGGCCCCGGTGTGTGATGTTCCCCTTCCTGAGTCCAGGTGATCTCATTGTTCAGTTCCCACCCATGAGTGAGAACATGCGGTGTTTGGTTTTCTGCTCTTGTGATAGTTTGCTAAGAATGATGGTTTCCAGCTGCATCCATGTCCCCACAAAGGACGCAAACTCATCCTTTTTTATGGCTGCATAGTATTCCATGGTGTATATGTGCCAC
>NW_020257520.1:23529-39680 GCF_003255815.1 Theropithecus gelada
GTTGTGTGTCTCAGTTCCCCTGGCTAGGAAAAGGGATTCCCTTCCCCCTTGCGCTTCTCAGGTGAGGCAATGCCTCGCCCTGCTTCAGCTCTCGCTGGTCGGGCTGCAGCAGCTGACCAGTACCGATCGTCCGGCACTCCCCAGTGAGATGAACCCAGTACCTCAGTTGAAAATGCAGAAATCACCGGTCTTCTGTGTAGCTCGCGCTGGGAGTTGAAGACTGGAGCTGTTCCTATTCGGCCATCTTACACTGATGATTTTAACATTATGTGCCTGCAAAGAAAACAGGTAGAGAGGAAAACGCAGAAGTAATTTTGTTATCTTGAAACCCAGTGATACAACTCCATTGTTATATTTCTAGATCGAAAGAAAAAAATCGCAACAATTGAGAAAAGCAGAAAGTGATGGCAAAAGTGTTAGAAGTAAATTATAACTAAAATAATCATTAAAGTCTACTTCTGAAAATGTCCAGAAAGAATCTTTAAGTAGTGCACAAAGCTTCCACTTGAGGGATTTCTTCAATAAGACTGTGTCATAATCATTGGCCAAATCTTCAAGTTCAGAAGATAAAGTCACATTTTATTTTAGTTACTATTACGGGGATAAAAAATCTTTGTAACTTGACCCTACTAAAAAAATATTTTGCTTCGCCACTGACCTTAGTTAATAGTGGGTACCTCGATGTTGTCACAAATGAGTGGTATTTACCTTGGGAAGAATCTAACAAGCATCTCCAGAAACAAACTGTTTCTACATTACAATGTCAAATTTTTCAATTTAACCAGCAACATTTTTTTTCTCATCATTTAGAATGTTTATACTTTAAAAAAATATTATCTTAGAGTAATTTAGACATAGTTTTTATCACATTCATCTTGTGCGTACATAAAAAGGAAAATATAAAGAAAGTACATTGTCACCTGTGACTTTCTAAGTCCAACTCACCTAACTCACTTTTTGTCCATATTTTGCCAGACAATATCACCTTCTGTACCATGGAGAATATATACAATGCAGTATTTCATAAAAGAATGCTCCGTGATGCTCTTCTATTTGGTGAGCAGGGAGTTTCTGACACACTGATGTTTGATGCTTCAAGGACAGTCCTGCTCCTCCCATGAAACGATGACATCATTCATCCTTATCTCGTTGCTTTGAATTTTCTATCATCTTTTCTAAGGATTTGGAGACCTCCCCTGCTGCAGTTCAGTTGCTTGGAGAATAATAGGCAATCCTTTTGCACATACCTTTCCAACAAATGTCACTCTCCTTTCATCTTGTGGGTGTGCACGAATGATATTTTAAATAATAAATTACACTTTTTGAAAATGTCTAGTTTATTCTTATTCCAAAGTCACATTTGACTTAGGCCTTGACTTTAGTCAGATATTAATTTTAACTCCCAGCCATTTGGCATTCTGTCAAAATGTATATTTGGTACAACTCTGCCTTTAATGAACCCTCTTGTTTGCCATCTCAGCTTTCATTCCCTACACTCTTTTTTTTTTATTCCAAACAAAATATCATTAAGTTGAGGTCTTCCCCTCTCTCATGCTGCTCATAAGACCCAGGGGAGGCAGTCCCCACCCTCAGCTTCAAGGGCAGGCCTAACTGGTCTTAAAAAAATCCCATTCCCCTTGTTAGCGATTGATTCAGAAATTAATGTATTACCTAAATCTAGCCAATGAGATGTGAGAAGAGATTTGCTGGAGGTTTGGGGAAATGTTTACTTCTGTCTAAAAGAAATCTAAGGGCTGGGCACAATAGTGTACACTTGTAATCCCAGCACTTTGGGAGGCCGAGATGGGTGGATCACCTGAGGTCAAGATTTCGAGACCATCCTAACCAACATGGTGAAATCTCATCTCTACTAAATACAAAAAATTAGCCAGCTGTGGTGGCATATGCCTGTAATCTCAGCTACTTGGGAGGCTGAGGCAGGAGAATCACTTGAACCCGGGAGGTGGAGGTTGCAGTGAGCCAAGATTGAGCCACTGCACTCCAGCCTGGGCAACAAGACCGAAACTCTGTCTCAAAAAGAAAAAAGAAAAAAAAAAGCCGAAGGAAGCTTTTGTCCCTCTGCAGCTAGATATAAAAAGGAAAGTAGCCGCAACTGCTACCAGCAGTCATCCCATTGCCATGAGAGGAACTTGACTTACAATGAAACTGACATGGCCAACAGCACAGCAGAAGAGAATGACTAGAACCATTGATGACAACATTAAGTCATTGGATGACCCGACTCCAAAGTCTGTTCTATCTTTGATCTTTCGTTTCTGTGAGCTAATCTTTTCCTTAAACGTTACACAGGTATTAAGATGCTTGTGGGTGAACACATTCTAATTGATATAAACTCATTCTTTTGGGTTGATCAGAATGATACTTTAGGCTAAGTCCCTTCATTGATTTCTATACACTAAGGGATCTGAAAGTATTAGCAAGGCAAATCAGAAATTTATCTGATGCTTTTTCTGATTTTAGCAAGATGAGATCTAGCAAGACATCTGGATTGCTGAATTCTGCCATCAATATTTTATCTTGGCTCTACCAATTAGATGATCCGATTCAATATATAGCAAATTAGTCACTTAGGGTGATAGAGATAGGCCTGGCCTAAACATGCTTTGAATTTGAGAAGTTTACTTTATCTTCACCTCAGTGAACCATTGTTTGCATTATGCTTCAAGCTGTTGTGACTTTGAGTCTAGTGATGTCTACATGTAGCTTAAATGGTTGTATGAGGCGATGCTGACTTATCAACTTTTAAATCCAAAAACATTATATCTTTGTTTACAGTACATGCAAAATCATCTTTTACTTTCTGATTAAATTTGAAGCTAACATATTTTTATGATTGAATGACTTTTTGGTTCTCTAGTTTCTTCTTCCATGATTTTTTCTCTTTTTCTGGCTCTTGCATAGAGCAAATATTTACTGATTTTCTGCTATGTGTCAGAGATTCAGATTCAAAGATGAAGAAGATGATAAAGACCCACACCAGCCCTCAAAGCCTTATGGCCCAGAGGAAACCCAGAGATGCCACAAGAAAAGCACAGTGAAAAAGTGTAAGCCAAAGGCTGCAGAGAAGGATGGGGCAAATTATCTCCCTGCGCCCATGTATATATATTTTCTGTAAGTCCTTCCACTTTTGCCATAATGTGTTTTTTATTTGGACCAAGGATTTATTTAAATACTGATTATCTTCCCACCCTTGACTGTTCTCTCACCATATCTATTGAACAGAGGACAGTTTCTTCTAGACAGTCTCAAAAATGGCACAAACACTTAATAAAGATTGCATTCCATGCCTATCTTGCTCACTTGGGCCTTCATCTGCAGGTTTGGGGTGAGGACTGGTAAGAGACTAGAAAGTGGTCTAGGGACCCTCTGACAACGAATCTTTAGTGTTTCTCAGACATAACTCATAGAAATGTACCTCTCTGCTTGGTGGACACGTCACACATTTTTCCCTTTTTTCTTCTTTAAGATGAAAACTATGAGAAATCCATCATTCCTCTCCATTAATATAGGTAAATCCAGTGTGTAGTTTTCTTCTACTCTATTTTCAAAATTTTAATCACAGAAATAAAGGTATAGCACCTCACTTTCTGCTCTATCTAAAAGAGCATGGAAGTAAGTTATCCTTCCTATATGTAAAATTTTATTATTCTGATAATCATCATGGAGAGCGAAGACTCTTATTTTAATGGGCCTAGGTACCCTGACCTAGTAGGGGGCCTAGACTTCAAAATCCTTTGAGCGCTAACATTAATTATGTCTTACTTGCCCTTTTAAAGTGAGTCCTATGCTTTAAAATGCTACTTCATTTGCTATTATGTGTTCCTGTTCTTAACTGCAAAAATATTTCCTTAGTTGCCTTAACCAGGAATGAGCGGTGTTGGGGAGACAGGAATGTCAGTGCCCACCTCACTCAATGGGATACTTTCATACTTTAGAAAATCTTGGGATCAAGCATGAGCAAGCTTTGTAGTAGGAAGAAAGGAGCAACCATGGGTTGGAAATTGCCTTGGTGGGTACAGACAAGCAGATGAAGAAGGGGCTCTGGATGCTGGAAAGTGTATCAATATAGTTACTGACACCCCTGGAACTAAGATTAACTGAAAGCAAAGCATGAATACCCCTAACTGCATACAAGAGGAAAGAAAAAATAATGCAACTATCATTAATGAATTCCACACTATGTGACAAGCACAGTACTAGTCCATTTCATGTATGTATTAATCTTCAAGGGCTCCAAGGGCTCCAAAATGCCTCCTAGCTAGTGACTGGCAGAACTGGGAATCAATCCAGCACCATCTGACGTCAAACTTACCTTTAAATTATCCTTTTTAAAGCATACCTCTCTGTGTATTTATCCTTTTCCTGAACCTCAGGCAGCCATGTTTATCCAGCCTCTGCAAGTGTAAAATTGATGACATAATCATGTGATGGTGTCTATGGGACTATTACAGGAGGATTAGGCTATTATCAACAAATCGGGGACTAGTATTGTTTTATCAGCATGAGAGTGTTTTCAATTAATTTGTAATTAAATAAAGGAAGCAATTTACTGGGTCTTGGAGGAGTCAGGGCTGTGGAAGGTTTATCTCATCAGTCTCAGCTGTGCATTCCTCCTGCACCGGCTCATTGTTTAGGTCACAGCAGTGATACATGATCTGACCTATAGAAGTAATTCAATAAAACATCAATATTTTTCTTCCTTTAACCCATGGTGCTATGACAACTTGAGAAATCTGCCTTGAATAGCCTCCACCATGGGTCCGTCAAGAGCTATACCTCTAGCCTTACTGCTGTCTCAGCTACTCCTGCCAAAGAACCTGGCCGTCTTAGGAATGACCAAACTCGTTTTGTCTAGGGTAGAAAACAAATAAGCTTCATGGTTTCAGACTTGTTTTAAATGTCTTTGCACCTAAATTTTCTAGGCACTGTTTTAGCCTCTTTACACCCAAGATCTGATGCAATTCCCTCTTAATCATCTTGCAAAGTAGGCACTACTATCCCCATTGTATTGGATGAACAAGTTTAGGTTAGCTGATGGCTAAGACCGGGACAGTACCTAGTTCTGTAGCACTCTCAGGGCCCAGGGTTTTTCTACCTATCCTGCTTAGCTCAGGCATACACAGACCATGGAAAGTGAAAATACAGCTGGTCCTCCCTGACAACCAGAGGATATTGTCTTCATTTCTTGGTGAGCCCTTCTGTTATTTATACTATCTTAATCATCATCTAGTTATTCACAGAACTTGGCGCAAATATTTCAGTAAATATATGCAAAATAAGAATAATCACTATAATAATAACAATAGTGATGAGAACGACAAATTGAAACCTGACTATTTACTAGGTTCTAAGGACAATTCTAACTGCTTTACATATATTAACTCATTAAATCCTCATAAAAGTTTTGCAAGTTAGATACTTATTATTATACCCACTTTACAGGTAAAGGACATAGTCCTTTACTTAAAGTTACACCCTTACTTGTGGTGAAATTGGGTCTCAAAACCAGGAAGATAACAATTTTCTATGGTAGAGGTCTCCAAAGTGAAACATTACTAAAAAGTATTAAAATGTGTCATTATGTTTACTATTGATGGAAAAGTTATTATATTTATTATTTATCTTTTAAATATCCACTTACAGTTAAAACACTGTTTGGTATCAGTATCCTTGCTCAATCCAAATGTCTGGTAGTCACATTTAATATGCAAGAAGCTCTAAGGAAAGAATGCTAATCCCCCTCACACACCTGGGTGGAGTGATGTATACACTCACTATACTGTCAGCTGACTGTAGTTTACTTGGACTTGGTTTAGTTGCATACACAAATTATAATATCTGCACTTATCTCAATCAACTCTCCTAAGGTGGACAAGTGGCCTTAAAAAAAAAAAAAGACTCCTCCAAGGAAACTTGGGTTTGAATATAGTTCCCATAATGCAAGCATACGGAAACAAGAAGAAAGTGGCAGAGTTGACACTTCTTCACCCCAGAGAGATAGCCACATTACAAAGCACATCTAATCGTATCTAAAACGCTATGGCTTATTTTTGGCACATAGAGATTGCAAAAAATGATTGAATCTTTTTGCACAAGATTCACAAACATAAGTGACATTAATTTACAAAATATATCATTTAATCTAAGTTAAAGTTCATGCTTCACAGAGTGCTATATAATTGTACTCTGCAAAACTTTTTAAATCGTAAGGCCACAGTCTTCTTAAAATAACAGACTTTTGAGGGAGATGCTGACGTTTCTTAAGCAGATTTGAGTTTTCTGGTTTTCCTTGGTTGCCATTCCCCACAGTGGACAGTAAATGTTTACAAACTTTTTTTGCAATTTCCACATTTGTCATCATCTTTCTTGAGATACAAATTTACTTCTTAATATTTCATTAAACTTGCACTCCCATTTTTAACTGTCTGCTTCTCAAAAGGTTTACTACAAAGGAAGGAAAGAAAGAAAAGAAAGAAAGAAAGAAAGAAAGAAAGAAAGAAAGAAAGAAAGAAAGAAAGAAAGAAAGAAAGAAAGAAAGAAAGAAAGAAAGAAAGAAAGAAAGAAAGAAAGAGAGAGAGAGAGAGAGAGAGAGAGAGAGAGAAAGAAAGAAAGAAAGGAAGGAAGGAAGGAAGGAAGGAAGGAAGGAAGGAAGGAAGGAAGGAAGGAAGGGAAGAGAAAAGAATAGAAAAGCAAAGCTTCCAAAACAAAAAAATAAATACTAAAATAGACCATCCCCAAAGGCAGAGGAATTAATCTGGCAAAAGANAAGGAAGGAAGGAAGGAAGGAAGGAAGGAAGGAAGGAAGGAAGGAAGGAAGGAAGGAAAGAAAGAAAGAGAGTCTTGCAGAACAATAAAATACTTGGAGAATTATACCACACAAATAAATGACAAAATCACCATAACAAAGAAACTTCAGACAGCTCTCCCTGTACTCTCTGACAAAGTTATTATGCTATATTTTGGGCTGTTATTGCAGGGACACCTAACCAATGATTTTTCATGTTTCCACTTACTGTAAATGACTCTCTTTCATTGTCTAGTAGCTTTGAGCATCTCTTAAGTCATGGTACAGTCATGGCATAACCAGCTGGTATGCCAAGTGACTAGCAGGGCCAGTGGCAATGAAAACTTCTTCCTCCACCACCAGACCAAAGGTGACCTTGGCCACATGAGCCACTCATGTCCAAGTGACTTATCAATAAGCAGCTTGAATGCTGTCCTGGGAAAGACAATTTTGGTTACATTGCACCAAGAAGGGTTAGGAAAAGAGAAACAGATTATTGCTAGTATCCTTCCAATTGTACCATGTGTTAAAGTGAGAACTCTGTTTATTAATCAAGCTTCTCACATACTATTAAATAAGACTAACTGTGGCAGAATGTGGGAAGGCTGGGTGTGGTGGCTCACACCTGTAATCTCAGCACTTTGGGAGGCCGAGACAGGGGGATCACGAGGTCAGAAGTTTGAGACCAGCCTGGCCAATATGGTGAAACCCTATCTCTACTAAAAATACGAAAACTAGCTGTGCGTGATGGCTCACTCCTGTAGTCCCAGCTGCTCCGAAGGCTGAGGCAGGAGAATGGCTTGAATCCAGGAGGCAGAGGTTGCAGTGAGCCGAGATAACGCTACTGCACTCCAGCCTGGGTGACAGAGCAAGACTGCCTCAAAAAAAAAAAAAAAAAACAAACACAACAACAACAACAACAAAAAACCTAGAGGTCTACCAAACCCATCTTAGCCTACCTTAATAAAATTATAATATATCATTGAAAGAAAACAAATCTGGAATAAATACTAAACTTGACAGGGTGCCAGAACAAGAGATGTCAACTGGGATTGTGCCAGGTAAACCAGGATATATAATCACATGCCTTTTAAGGTCCCTTTCAAGCCTTAGTGACTGCATTCTGATGATAGCTAGGAGTCAAACAACTACTCACCTTGTTGGAATTCTGAGACCAGATGTTGAGTCCCGAAATGCCCTGAGTCTTCCTCATTAGTAGTCAACTTCCACCTATTCTTTCAATACTTATTAAGCACCTGATTAGTAAGAGACACTAGGTTAGTTTCCTGACCTCAGAGAACTCACAGCACAAGAGGGAAATTAGGAAAGAAAGCCAGCAGTTCAAGTTCAACTCACTGTTCTGCCCCATCTTGGATCTCATCATCATTTTTTGGTTTGTTTGTTTTCTTCACATTTTAAAATTAGATTCCTTATTATTGAGAAATTCAAATCAAAATCACACTGAGATACCATTTCACACCAGACAGAATGGCTATTATTAAAAAGTCAAAAAATAATAGATGCCGGTGAGGTTGTTGACATATTTTAAAAGTTAAGCTTAAAAGTGTTATGCTATGTCATAGATATCACAAATGGATTTTCCAGTCCGACTTGTGATAGTCTTTGCTCAAAAAATTTGCTTTTCATTTTATGTAATTGTTATTCCATTTTTTATATTTTTCCAACTTTTATTTTAGGTTGAGGGAGTATATGTGCAGGTTTGTTACATGGATAGATTTTGTGTTGCAGGGGTTTGGTGGTACAGATTATTTTGTCATCCAGGTAGTAAGCATAGCACCCAATAGGCAGTTTTTTTATCCTCACTCTCCTACCATTCTCCACCCTCAAGTAAGTGCTGGTGTCTATTGTTCCCTTCTTAGTGTCTATATGCACCCAGTGTTTAGATCCCACTTACAAATGGCAGCATGCAATTTGGTTTTCTGTTCCTGTGTTAATTCATTTATGATAATGGTCTCCAGCTGCATCCACATTCCTGCAAAGGACATGATTTCATTATGTTTTATGGGTGTAGTATTCTGTTGTGTATATGTACCACATTTTATTTATTCAGTCTACTGTTGATGGGCATTAAGGTTGATTCCATGTCTTTGCTATTGTGAATAGTGCCTCGAAGAATATACATGTGTGTATGTCGTTATGGCAAAACAATTTTTATTTCTTTGGGTATAAATGGGATTGCTGTCAATTTTTGTTTTCGTTGCAATTGCTTCTGGAGTCTTGGTCATGAAACCTTTGCTATGGTCTATGTCTGGAATGATATTTCCTAGGTTTTCTTCTAGAGTTTTTATAGTTTTAGACTTTACACTTAAGTCTTTAATCCATTCTGAGTTGATTTTTGTATATGGTGAAAGGAAGGGGTCCAGTTTCAATCCTCTGCATATGGTTAGCTAGCTATCCCAGCACCACTGATTGAACAGGGAGTCCTTTCCCTATTGCTTGTTATTGCTGACTTTGTCAAAAATGAGATGGTTGTGAGTGTGAAGATTTATTTCTGACTTCTCTAACCTGTTACATTGGTCTATGTGTTTGTCTCTGTACCAGTACCATGCTGTTTTGGTTACCGTAGCCTTATATTATAGCTTGAAGTTGGGTAGGGTGATGCCTTTGGCTTTGATCTTTTTCCATGTATTGTTTTGGCTACTCAGGCTCTTTTTTGATTCCATATGAATTTTAGAATACATTTTTCTAATTCTGTGAAATATATTGTTGGTAGTTTGATAGGAATAATAATGGATGTGTAAATTGGTTTGGGTAGTATGGCCATTTTAACACTATTGATTCTTCCTATCCATTAGCATGGAATGTTTTTCCACTTGCTTGTGTCATATCTGATTTCTTTCAGCAGTCATCCCCACTTTTTAATAGGTGTTTTACCTGTACACATTTACCTGGTGGAGTCTTTGTCTGTCTCGTTACCTCTGATGTATGCAGAACCCAGAGTAGTACCTGGTGTATGGTTAATTATTCAATAATATCAATTTAATGAACGAATGAATGAATTGAGCTCTGACAGAAATAAACCCAGGTGACTTGGAACAGGCATCTAACTGAGATAGTAAGTCAAGGAAGTAATGGGTTAGCTGAGCTCAAAGGGCAAGGAGGATTCAGCAAGTTAGGAAGGGCAGGAAAGTGCTTTCTAGGCATTGAGGAATAACATGTGTAAATGCCTGGACATAGCAGACAGTGTTGCTTGGGGAACTGCAAGTTATTCTGAATGACTGGGAAACAGGGTGAAAGCATCGTAGGAAATGAAGCCATGGGCAGGACTGGAATCTGGATTGGCCTTAGTAATGAGGAAATAAGCCTATGGTCATAACACCCTGAAAGTGCTCAATATCATCTGATCTCGGAAGCTAAGTAGGGTCAGGCCTGGTTAGTACTTGGATGGGAATAATGAAGAAATAAGAGGTGATTGGGGATACCACTCAGAGATGTAAGCTGCTTTTCTGAAGATATGAAGCTCCAATTATTCCCCAAGACTCCCTGGTCTTGCAGAACAGTGATGCAATACAGAGAGGAACCTAGAATAAACTTAGCTGTCAACTCTTGGAAGGAAAAGGAATCAGACCCATCCCAAGTTCGATGGTAGCAGACATCTTATGGAAAGACCCAAGCCACCTTTGTCTCAGTGCATTTGAGTCAGGAATGGTGGAGGGCCTGCTTTCAGGCACCCAGCCTCTGTCTGCAGAGAAGTAAATAGCTGAAGTAATTAAGTGACTAATTAAATGAAAGAGTGATGAAACTGATGTGAATTCTTTAGATTTTCTTTTCCCAGCATGCTCCTTGCCTAATTGCCTTGATTTTCCAGTGAATTGCCACCCTCTATGGAAGAAACCTTGACAACTTGAGTACAACTAAGCAATGGGAATTTTTTGCAAGTTTGAGTGAAAGTGTGCCTGGGGGAGGAAGACACAGAGAGAGGGTGCAGAAAGCAGAAACAGGAAATGTCTGTTCTTTTGACTGCACCTTTATCTATACTATCTCAGAAACATCTCCAGAGCTTTTTCCTAGTGTTATCTCTTGCTTAGAATAGCATGAGAGTTTCCTTGTTAGAATTTTTCTCTCTAGTGTCTAACCATTGCAATAGGGTTAGTTCTCAAAAAGCACAGTCCCACTACTAATTGCGTCCGGCTTCATCTCCCACCATCTCTTACTTTCACCCAACTCTCCCTGGGCCAGCCTGACCTAATTAGCATTCTCCAAACATACTCTGCACTTAAACACTTCCATATATATTTGCTTTTACCACTCCCTCTCCCTGCAATATCCAAATTTTGCCCACTTCAGAATGTAGTTTAAATTCTTTGAAAGTTTCTCTGATCTTTTAGCTAAAGGGGACCCATTCCTCTTCTCAACTTCCATGGCAGCTTACCTATACTTCTTCTCAGCACTTAACACTTCATCTTATATTCAGGCTGTGTATATAACAGGTTTATTTCACTTACCTTTCCTTAAAGTCTGTGCCTTACCCATGTTTGTATTTCCTAGACTTTTCTATCCCAGTGCCTGACTCTTGTGGGAAGCCAGTAAATGAATGAATGAGCCCAGGTGTCTGGAGACCTCCCTCTACCAAAGAGGTGTTTAAAGCTGATGGCATTTTTTAACAGAGATAGTCAAGCCACAGTGCATCTCTCCCCCAGCTTCTGGCTTATGTGGTACTAAAGTCCCCAGCTGCACACAGCTGTGCCAGTTGGGGACCATCTGAGCATCTAGCTACATCTGCAAAATGAAAATACCCACGCAGGGATGGGGCTTGTCTTACTGATTACTATTTTTGCTTTAAATAGTTGCATCCCTGGGAAGTCTATCCACATTTCTCAGGCTTCTGGGTGGGCTTCTGAGCATTAGTACCACTTGTTAGCTACAGTCTGAAGAAGTGCTTCGGTCTTTTTTTTCTTTGTTCCCTCCGTAAGAGAAATCCTAAGTCTCTGGGCCTGTGAATTTTCTGGATTCTTTGCAGATAGTGGCTGGTGTCATGATGAGCATACTGGGAACACCTGTTATAGTGAAGGATTATTACTTAAACTGTGCCCTATTTTGAAAGAATTTTGTAAAAATTACAAAAAGACATGTAGTACAAACGGAGGTAAGTGAGAAAATTAATGGAAAATATAAATAAGTGTAGAACACTAAGGTGATTAATGATTAATATAGGAATGATTGATGTAAAACATGATGTCCATAGGATCCTCTATATTTGCTGCAGGTAGACTGCGGATCTGACTCCAGGCTTCTTAGAAACCAAAAATAAAAGAGGGAAAGAATGATATGATTGTCTATATCTTATCTCATAAACACTGTGATTATTAGAATAACAGTGTCTGTAAGATAAGAACAAATCAAGTGCCCAAGGGGAGCACCTCCTTCCCCATACCCAAAGAAAATTTTATTTTGTGAAGTCACCTACATGACGCAGAAAACATTGTCCTTAGTAATACTGAAACACAACATAGATTTTTGTATGGGGCAAGATGGCCGAATAGGAGCAGCTCCAGTCTTCAACTCCCAGCGCCAGCAACACAGAAGACCTGTGATTTCGGCATTTTCAACTGAGCCTCTGCTGCTGATACCCAGGCAAACAGGGTCTGGAGTGGACCTCAAGCAATCTCCAACAGACCTACAGCTGAGGGTCCTGACTGTTAGAAGGAAAACTATCAAACAGGAAGGACACCTACACCAAAACCCCATCAGTACATCACCATCATCAAAGACCAGAGGCAGATAAAACCACAAAGATGGGGAAAAAGCAGGGCAGAAAAGCTGGAAATTCAAAAAATAAGAGCGCATCTCCCCCGGCAAAGGAGCGCAGCTCATCGCCAGCAATGGATCAAAGCTGGACGGAGAGTGACTTTGACGAGATGAGAGAAGAAGGCTTCAGTCCATCAAATTTCTCAGAGCTAAAGGAGGAATTACGTACCCAGCGCAAAGAAACTAAAAATCTTGAAAAAAAAGTGGAAGAATTGACGGCTAGAGTAATTAATGCAGAGAAGGTCATAAACGAAATGAAAGAGATGAAAACCATGACACGAGAAATACGTGACAAATGCACAAGCTTCAGTAACCGACTCAATCAACTGGAAGAAAGAGTATCAGCGATTGAGGATCAAATGAATGAAATGAAGCGAGAAGAGAAACCAAAAGAAAAAAGAAGAAAAAGAAATGAACAAAGCCTGCAAGAAGTATGGGATTATGTAAAAAGACCAAATCTACGTCTGATTGGGGTGCCCGAAAGTGAGGGGGAAAACGGAACCAAGTTGGAAAACACTCTTCAGGATATCATCCAGGAGAACTTCCCCAACCTAGGAGGGCAGGCCAACATTCAAATCCAGGAAATACAGAGAACGCCACAAAGATACTCCTCGAGAAGAGCAACTCCAAGACACATAATTGCCAGATTCACCAAAGTTGAAATGAAGGAAAAAATCTTAAGGGCAGCCAGAGAGAAAGGTTGGGTTACCCACAAAGGGAAGCCCATCAGACTCACAGCAGATCTCTCGGCAGAAACTCTACAAGCCAGAAGAGAGTGGGGGCCAATATTCAACATTCTTAAAGAAAAGAATTTTAAACCCAGAATTTCATATCCAGCCAAACTAAGTTTCATAAGTGAAGGAGAAATAAAATCCTTTACAGATAAGCAAATGCTTAGAGATTTTGTCACCACTAGGCCTGCCTTACAAGAGACCCTGAAGGAAGCACTCAACATGGAAAGGAACAACCGGTACCAGCCATTGCAAAAACATGCCAAAATGTAAAGACCATCGAGGCTAGGAAGAAACTGCATCAACTAACGAGCAAAATAACCAGTTAATATCATAATGGCAGGATCAAGTTCACACATAACAATCTTAACCTTAAATGTAAATGGACTAAATGCTCCAATGAAAAGACACAGACTGGCAAACTGGATAAAGAGTCAAGACCCATCAGTCTGCTGTATTCAGGAGACCCATCTCACACGCAGAGACATACATAGGCTCAAAATAAAGGGATGGAGGAAGATTTACCAAGCAAATGGAGAACAAAAAAAAGCGGGGGTTGCAATCCTAGTCTCTGATAAAACAGACTTTAAACCATCAAAGATCAAAAGAGACAAAGAAGGCCATTACATAATGGTAAAGGGATCAATTCAACAGGAAGAGCTAACTATCCTAAATATATATGCACCCAATACAGGAGCACCCAGATTCATAAAGCAAGTCCTTAGAGACTTACAAAGAGACTTAGACTCCCATACAATAATAATGGGAGACTTCAACACTCCACTGCCAACATTAGACAGATCAACAAGACAGAAAGTTAACAAGGATATCCAGGAATTGAACTCATCTCTGCAGCAAGCAGACCTAATAGACATCTAGAGAACTCTCCACCCCAAATCAACAGAATATACATTCTTCTCAGCACCACATCGTACTTACTCCAAAATTGACCATATAATTGGAAGTAAAGCACTCCTCAGCAAATGTACAAGAACAGAAATTATAACAAACTGTCTCTCAGACCACAGTGCAATCAAACTAGAACTCAGGACTAAGAAACTCAATCAAAACCACTCAACTACATGGAAACTGAACAACCTGCTCCTGAATGACTACTGGGTACATCACGAAATGAAGGCAGAAATAAAGATGTTCTTTGAAACCAATGAGAACAAAGATACAACATACCAGAATCTCTGGGACACATTTAAAGCAGTGTGTAGAGGGAAATTTATAGCACTAAACGCTCACAAGAGAAAGCAGGAAAGATCAAAAATTGACACTCTAACATCGCAATTAAAAGAACTAGAGAAGCAAGAGCAAACACATTTGAAAGCTAGCAGAAGGCAAGAAATAACTAAGATCAGAGCAGAACTGAAGGAGATAGAGACACAAAAAGCCCTCCAAAAAATCAATGAATCCAGGAGTTGGTTTTTTGAAAAGATCAACAAAATTGACAGACCACTAGCAAGACTAATAAAGAAGAAAAGAGAGAAGAATCAAATCGACGCAATTAAAAATGATAAAGGGGATATCACCACCGACCCCACAGAAATACAAACTACCATCAGAGAATACTATAAACACCTCTATGCAAATAAAATGGAAAACCTAGAAGAAATTAATAATTTCCTGGACACTTACACTCTTCCAAGACTAAACCAGGAAGAAGTTGAATCCCTGAATAGACCAATAGTAGGCTCTGAAATTGAGGCAATAATTAATAGCCTACCAACCAAAAAAAGTCCAGGACCAGATGGATTCACAGCTGAATTCTACCAGAGGTATAAGGAGGAGTTGGTACCATTCCTTCTGAAACTATTCCAATCAATAGAAAAAGAGGGAATCCTCCCTAACTCATTTTGTGAGGCCAACATCATCCTGATACCAAAGCCTGGCAGAGACACAACAAAAAAAGAGAATTTTAGACCAATATCCCTGATGAACATCGATGCAAAAATCCTCAATAAAATACTGGCAAACCGGATTCAACAACACATCAAAAAGCTTATCCACCATGATCAAGTGGGCTTCATCCCTGGGATGCAAGGCTGGTTCAACATTCGCAAATCAATAAACATAATCCAGCATATAAACAGAACCAAAGACAAGAACCACATGATTATCTCAATAGATGCAGAAAAGGCTTTTGACAAAATTCAACAGCCCTTCATGCTAAAAATGCTCAATAAATTCGGTATTGATGGAACGTACCTCAAAATCATAAGAGCTATTTATGAGAAACCCACAGCCAATATCATACTGAATGGGCAAAAACTGGAAAAATTCCCTTTGAAAACTGGCACAAGACAGGGATGCCCTCTCTCACCACTCCTATTCAACATAGTGTTGGAAGTTCTGGCTAGGGCAATCAGGCAAGAGAAAGAAATCAAGGGTATTCAGTTAGGAAAAGAAGAAGTCAAATTGTCCCTGTTTACAGATGACATGATTGTATATTTAGAAAATCCCATTGTCTCGGCCCAAAATCTCCTTAAGCTGATAAGCAACTTCAGCAAAGTCTCAGGATACAAAATTAATGTGCAAAAATCACAAGCATTCTTATACACCAATAACAGACAAACAGAGAGCCAAATCATGAATGAACTTCCATTCACAACTGCTTCAAAGAGAATAAAATACCTAGGAATCCAACTTACAAGGGATGTAAAGGACCTCTTCAAGGAGAACTACAAACCACTGCTCAGTGAAATAAAAGAGGACACAAACAAATGGAAGAACATACCATGCTCATGGATAGGAAGCATCAATATCGTGAAAATGGCCATACTGCCCAAGGTAATTTATAGATTCAATGCCATCCCCATCAAGCTACCAATGAGTTTCTT